>NW_028321301.1:0-45525 GCF_062004578.1 Staurois parvus | reverse complement strand
GAGGCTGACACCAGACCGACTCCATGACTAGCGAGGCTGACACCAGACCGACCCCGTCACGAGGCGAGGATGACACCAGACCGACACCGTCACTAGCGAGGATGACACCAGACCGACACCGTCACGAGGCGAGGCTGACACCAGACCGACCCCGTCACTAGCGAGGCTGACACCAGACCGACCCCGTCACTAGCGAGGCTGACACCAGACGGACACCGTCACGAGGAGAGGCTGACACCAGACTGAAACCGTCACTAGCGAGGCTGACACCAGACTGACACCGTCACGAGGAGAGGCTGACACCAGACTGACACCGTCACGAGGAGAGGCTGACACCAGACTGAAACCGTCACGAGGAGAGGCTGACACCAGACTGAAACCGTCACTAGCGAGGCTGACACCAGACTGACACCGTCACGAGGAGAGGCTGACACCAGACTGAAACCGTCACTAGCGAGGCTGACACCAGACTGACAACGTCACTAGCGAGGCTGACACCAGACTGACACCGTCACGAGGAGAGGCTGACACCAGACTGAAACCGTCACTAGCGAGGCTGACACCAGACCGACCCCGTCACGAGGAGAGGCTGACACCAGACCGACCCCGTCACGAGGAGAGGCTGACACCAGACGGACCCCGTCACGAGGAGAGGCTGACACCAGACCGACACCGTCACGAGGAGAGGCTGACACCAGACCGACCCCGTCACGAGGAGAGGCTGACACCAGACCGACCCCGTCACTAGCGAGGCTGACACCAGACTGACACCGTCACGAGGAGAGGCTGACACCAGACTGAAACCGTCACTAGCGAGGCTGACACCAGACTGACACCGTCACTAGCGAGGCTGACACCAGACTGACACCGTCACGAGGAGAGGGCTGACACCAGACTGAAACCGTCACTAGCGAGGCTGACACCAGACCGACCCCGTCACGAGGAGAGGCTGACACCAGACCGACCCCGTCACGAGGAGAGGCTGACACCAGACCGACCCCGTCACTAGCGAGGCTGACACCAGACTGACACCGTCACGAGGAGAGGCTGACACCAGACCGACCCCGTCACGAGGAGAGGCTGACACCAGACTGACTCCGTCACGAGGAGAGGGTGACACCAGACTGAAACCGTCACTAGCGAGGCTGACACCAGACTGACACCGTCACGAGGAGAGGCTGACACCAGACCGACCCCGTCACTAGCGAGGCTGACACCAGACGGACACCGTCACGAGGAGAGGCTGACACCAGACTGAAACCGTCACTAGCGAGGCTGACACCAGACTGACACCGTCACGAGGAGAGGCTGACACCAGACCGACCCCGTCACGAGGAGAGGCTGACACCAGACTGACACCGTCACGAGGAGAGAGTGACACCAGACTGAAACCGTCACTAGCGAGGCTGACACCAGACTGACACCGTCACGAGGAGAGGCTGACACCAGACTGACACCGTCACGAGGAGAGGCTGACACCAGACTGAAACCGTCACTAGCGAGGCTGACACCAGACTGACACCGTCACGAGGAGAGGCTGACACCAGACTGACACCGTCACGAGGAGAGGCTGACACCAGACTGAAACCGTCACTAGCGAGGCTGATACCAGACTGACACAGTCACGAGGAGAGGCTGACACCAGACTGAAACCGTCACTAGCGAGGCTGACACCAGTCCGACACCGTCACGAGGAGAGGCTGACACCAGACCGACCCCGTCACGAGGAAAGGCTGACACCAGACCGACCCCGTCACTAGCGAGGCTGACACCAGACTGACATCGTCACGAGGAGAGGCTGACACCAGACCGAAACCGTCACTAGCGAGGCTGACACCAGACGGACCCTGTCACGAGGAGAGGCTGACACCAGACCGACACCGTCACGAGGAGAGGCTGACACCAGACCGACACCGTCACGAGGAGAGGCTGACACCAGACCGACTCCGTCACTAGCGAGGCTGACACCAGACCGACCCCGTAACGAGGCGAGGATGACACCAGACCGACACCGTCACTAGCGAGGATGACACCAGACCGACACCGTCACGAGGCGAGGCTGACACCAGACCGACACCGTCACGAGGCGAGGCTGACACTAGACCGACCCCGTCACTAGCGAGGCTGACACCAGACCGACCCCGTCACTAGCGAGGCTGACACCAGACGGACACCGTCACGAGGAGAGGCTGACACCAGACTGAAACCGTCACTAGCGAGGCTGACACCAGACTGACACCGTCACGAGGAGAGGCTGACACCAGACCGACCCCGTCACGAGGAGAGGCTGACACCAGACCGACCCCGTCACTAGCGAGGCTGACACCAGACTGACACCGTCACTAGCGAGGCTGACACCAGACTGACACCGTCACGAGGAGAGGCTGACACCAGACTGAAACCGTCACTAGCGAGGCTGACACCAGACTGACCCCGTCACGAGGAGAGGCTGACACCAGACCGACCCCGTCACGAGGAGAGGCTGACACCAGACGGACCCCGTCACGAGGAGAGGCTGACACCAGACCGACACCGTCACGAGGAGAGGCTGACACCAGACCGACCCCGTCACTAGCGAGGCTGACACCAGACTGACACCGTCACGAGGAGAGGCTGACACCAGACGGACACCGTCACGAGGAGAGGCTGACACCAGACTGAAACCGTCACTAGCGAGGCTGACACCAGACTGACACCGTCACGAGGAGAGGCTGACACCAGACGGACACCGTCACGAGGAGAGGCTGACACCAGACTGAAACCGTCACTAGCGAGGATGACACCAGACCGACACCGTCACGAGGCGAGGCTGACACCAGACCGACACCGTCACGAGGCGAGGCTGACACCAGACCGACCCCGTCACTAGCGAGGCTGACACCAGACCGACCCCGTCACTAGCGAGGCTGACACCAGACGGACACCGTCACGAGGAGAGGCTGACACCAGACTGAAACCGTCACTAGCGAGGCTGACACCAGACTGACACCGTCACGAGGAGAGGCTGACACCAGACTGACACCGTCACGAGGAGAGGCTGACACCAGACTGAAACCGTCACGAGGAGAGGCTGACACCAGACTGACTCCGTCACGAGGAGAGGCTGACACCAGACTGAAACCGTCACTAGCGAGGCTGACACCAGACTGACACCGTCACGAGGAGAGGCTGACACCAGACTGAAACCGTCACTAGCGAGGCTGACACCAGACTGACACCGTCACTAGCGAGGCTGACACCAGACTGACACCGTCACGAGGAGAGGCTGACACCAGACTGAAACCGTCACTAGCGAGGCTGACACCAGACCGACCCCGTCACGAGGAGAGGCTGACACCAGACCGACCCCGTCACGAGGAGAGGCTGACACCAGACGGACCCCGTCACGAGGAGAGGCTGACACCAGACCGACACCGTCACGAGGAGAGGCTGACACCAGACCGACCCCGTCACGAGGAGAGGCTGACACCAGACCGACCCCGTCACTAGCGAGGCTGACACCAGACTGACACCGTCACGAGGAGAGGCTGACACCAGACCGACCCCGTCACTAGCGAGGCTGACACCAGACTGACACCGTCACTAGCGAGGCTGACACCAGACTGACACCGTCACGAGGAGAGGCTGACACCAGACTGAAACCGTCACTAGCGAGGCTGACACCAGACCGACCCCGTCACGAGGAGAGGCTGACACCAGACCGACCCCGTCACGAGGAGAGGCTGACACCAGACCGACCCCCGTCACGAGGAGAGGCTGACACCAGACCGACACCGTCACGAGGAGAGGCTGACACCAGACTGACACCGTCACTAGCGAGGCTGACACCAGACTGACACCGTCACTAGCGAGGCTGACACCAGACTGACACCGTCACGAGGAGAGGCTGACACCAGACCGAAACCGTCACTAGCGAGGCTGACACCAGACGGACCCTGTCACGAGGAGAGGCTGACACCAGACCGACACCGTCACGAGGAGAGGCTGACACCAGACCGACACCGTCACGAGGAGAGGCTGACACCAGACCGACCCCGTCACTAGCGAGGCTGACACCAGACTGACACCGTCACTAGCGAGGCTGACACCAGACTGACACCGTCACGAGGAGAGGCTGACACCAGACGGACACCGTCACGAGGAGAGGCTGACACCAGACGGACACCGTCACGAGGAGAGGCTGACACCAGACTGAAACCGTCACTAGCGAGGCTGACACCAGACTGACACCGTCACGAGGAGAGGCTGACACCAGACTGACACCGTCACGAGGAGAGGCTGACACCAGACTGACACCGTCACTAGCGAGGCTGACACCAGACTGACACCGTCACTAGCGAGGCTGACACCAGACTGACACCGTCACGAGGAGAGGCTGACACCAGACCGAAACCGTCACTAGCGAGGCTGACACCAGACGGACCCTGTCACGAGGAGAGGCTGACACCAGACCGACACCGTCACGAGGAGAGGCTGACACCAGACCGACACCGTCACGAGGAGAGGCTGACACCAGACCGACTCCGTCACTAGCGAGGCTGACACCAGACTGACACCGTCACGAGGAGAGGCTGACACCAGACCGACCCCGTCACGAGGAGAGGCTGACACCAGACTGACACCGTCACGAGGAGAGGGTGACACCAGACTGAAACCGTCACTAGCGAGGCTGACACCAGACTGACACCGTCACGAGGAGAGGCTGACACCAGACCGACCCCGTCACTAGCGAGGCTGACACCAGACGGACACCGTCACGAGGAGAGGCTGACACCAGACTGAAACCGTCACTAGCGAGGCTGACACCAGACTGACACCGTCACGAGGAGAGGCTGACACCAGACCGACCCCGTCACGAGGAGAGGCTGACACCAGACTGACACCGTCACGAGGAGAGAGTGACACCAGACTGAAACCGTCACTAGCGAGGCTGACACCAGACTGACACCGTCACGAGGAGAGGCTGACACCAGACTGACACCGTCACGAGGAGAGGCTGACACCAGACTGAAACCGTCACTAGCGAGGCTGACACCAGACTGACACCGTCACGAGGAGAGGCTGACACCAGACCGACCCCGTCACGAGGAAAGGCTGACACCAGACCGACCCCGTCACTAGCGAGGCTGACACCAGACGGACACCGTCACGAGGAGAGGCTGACACCAGACTGAAACCGTCACTAGCGAGGCTGACACCAGACTGACACCGTCACGAGGAGAGGCTGACACCAGACTGACACCGTCACGAGGAGAGGCTGACACCAGACTGACACCGTCACTAGCGAGGCTGACACCAGACTGACACCGTCACTAGCGAGGCTGACACCAGACTGACACCGTCACGAGGAGAGGCTGACACCAGACCGAAACCGTCACTAGCGAGGCTGACACCAGACGGACCCTGTCACGAGGAGAGGCTGACACCAGACCGACACCGTCACGAGGAGAGGCTGACACCAGACCGACACCGTCACGAGGAGAGGCTGACACCAGACCGACTCCGTCACTAGCGAGGCTGACACCAGACCGACCCCGTCACGAGGCGAGGATGACACCAGACCGACCCCGTCACTAGCGAGGCTGACACCAGACGGACACCGTCACGAGGAGAGGCTGACACCAGACTGAAACCGTCACTAGCGAGGCTGACACCAGACTGACACCGTCACGAGGAGAGGCTGACACCAGACTGACACCGTCACGAGGAGAGGCTGACACCAGACTGAAACCGTCACGAGGAGAGGCTGACACCAGACTGAAACCGTCACTAGCGAGGCTGACACCAGACTGACACCGTCACGAGGAGAGGCTGACACCAGACTGAAACCGTCACTAGCGAGGCTGACACCAGACCGACCCCGTCACGAGGAGAGGCTGACACCAGACCGACCCCGTCACGAGGAGAGGCTGACACCAGACGGACCCCGTCACGAGGAGAGGCTGACACCAGACCGACACCGTCACGAGGAGAGGCTGACACCAGACCGACCCCGTCACGAGGAGAGGCTGACACCAGACCGACCCCGTCACTAGCGAGGCTGACACCAGACTGACACCGTCACGAGGAGAGGCTGACACCAGACTGAAACCGTCACTAGCGAGGCTGACACCAGACTGACACCGTCACTAGCGAGGCTGACACCAGACTGACACCGTCACGAGGAGAGGCTGACACCAGACTGAAACCGTCACTAGCGAAGCTGACACCAGACCGACCCCGTCACGAGGAGAGGCTGACACCAGACCGACCCCGTCACGAGGAGAGGCTGACACCAGACCGACCCCGTCACGAGGAGAGGCTGACACCAGACCGACACCGTCACGAGGAGAGGCTGACACCAGACCGACCCCGTCACGAGGAGAGGCTGACACCAGACCGACCCCGTCACTAGCGAGGCTGACACCAGACTGACACCGTCACGAGGAGAGGCTGACACCAGACCGACCCCGTCACGAGGAGAGGCTGACACCAGACTGACACCGTCACGAGGAGAGGGTGACACCAGACTGAAACCGTCACTAGCGAGGCTGACACCAGACTGACACCGTCACGAGGAGAGGCTGACACCAGACTGACACCGTCACGAGGAGAGGCTGACACCAGACTGAAACCGTCACTAGCGAGGCTGACACCAGACTGACACAGTCACGAGGAGAGGCTGACACCAGACTGAAACCGTCACTAGCGAGGCTGACACCAGTCCGACACCGTCACGAGGAGAGGCTGACACCAGACCGACCCCGTCACGAGGAAAGGCTGACACCAGACCGACCCCGTCACTAGCGAGGCTGACACCAGACTGACACCGTCACGAGGAGAGGCTGACACCAGACGGACACCGTCACGAGGAGAGGCTGACACCAGACTGAAACCGTCACTAGCGAGGCTGACACCAGACTGACACCGTCACGAGGAGAGGCTGACACCAGACTGACACCGTCACGAGGAGAGGCTGACACCAGACTGACACCGTCACTAGCGAGGCTGACACCAGACTGACACCGTCACTAGCAAGGCTGACACCAGACTGACACCGTCACGAGGAGAGGCTGACACCAGACCGAAACCGTCACTAGCGAGGCTGACACCAGACGGACCCTGTCACGAGGAGAGGCTGACACCAGACCGACACCGTCACGAGGCGAGGATGACACCAGACCGACACCGTCACTAGCGAGGATGACACCAGACCGACACCGTCACGAGGCGAGGCTGACACCAGACCGACACCGTCACGAGGCGAGGCTGACACCAGACCGACCCCGTCACTAGCGAGGCTGACACCAGACTGACCCCGTCACTAGCGAGGCTGACACCAGACGGACACCGTCACGAGGAGAGGCTGACACCAGACTGAAACCGTCACTAGCGAGGCTGACACCAGACTGACACCGTCACTAGCGAGGCTGACACCAGACTGACACCGTCACGAGGAGAGGCTGACACCAGACTGAAACCGTCACTAGCGAGGCTGACACCAGACCGACCCCGTCACGAGGAGAGGCTGACACCAGACCGACCCCGTCACGAGGAGAGGCTGACACCAGACGGACCCCGTCACGAGGAGAGGCTGACACCAGACCGACACCGTCACGAGGAGAGGCTGACACCAGACCGACCCCGTCACGAGGAGAGGCTGACACCAGACCGACCCCGTCACTAGCGAGGCTGACACCAGACTGACACCGTCACGAGGAGAGGCTGACACCAGACGGACACCGTCACGAGGAGAGGCTGACACCAGACGGACACCGTCACGAGGAGAGGCTGACACCAGACTGAAACCGTCACTAGCGAGGCTGACACCAGACTGACACCGTCACGAGGAGAGGCTGACACCAGACTGACACCGTCACGAGGAGAGGCTGACACCAGACTGACACCGTCACTAGCGAGGCTGACACCAGACTGACACCGTCACTAGCGAGGCTGACACCAGACTGACACCGTCACGAGGAGAGGCTGACACCAGACCGAAACCGTCACTAGCGAGGCTGACACCAGACGGACCCTGTCACGAGGAGAGGCTGACACCAGACCGACACCGTCACGAGGAGAGGCTGACACCAGACCGACACCGTCACGAGGAGAGGCTGACACCAGACCGACTCCGTCACTAGCGAGGCTGACACCAGACCGACCCCGTCACGAGGCGAGGATGACACCAGACCGACACCGTCACTAGCGAGGATGACACCAGACCGACACCGTCACGAGGCGAGGCTGACACCAGACCGACACCGTCACGAGGCGAGGCTGACACCAGACCGACCCCGTCACTAGCGAGGCTGACACCAGACCGACCCCGTCACTAGCGAGGCTGACACCAGACGGACACCGTCACGAGGAGAGGCTGACACCAGACTGAAACCGTCACTAGCGAGGCTGACACCAGACTGACACCGTCACGAGGAGAGGCTGACACCAGACTGACACCGTCACGAGGAGAGGCTGACACCAGACTGAAACCGTCACGAGGAGAGGCTGACACCAGACTGAAACCGTCACTAGCGAGGCTGACACCAGACTGACACCGTCACGAGGAGAGGCTGACACCAGACTGAAACCGTCACTAGCGAGGCTGACACCAGACTGACACCGTCACTAGCGAGGCTGACACCAGACTGACACCGTCACGAGGAGAGGCTGACATCAGACTGAAACCGTCACTAGCGAGGCTGACACCAGACCGACCCCGTCACGAGGAGAGGCTGACACCAGACTGAAACCGTCACTAGCGAGGCTGACACCAGACCGACCCCGTCACGAGGAGAGGCTGACACCAGACCGACCCCGTCACGAGGAGAGGCTGACACCAGACGGACCCCGTCACGAGGAGAGGCTGACACCAGACCGACACCGTCACGAGGAGAGGCTGACACCAGACCGACCCCGTCACGAGGAGAGGCTGACACCAGACCGACCCCGTCACTAGCGAGGCTGACACCAGACTGACACCGTCACGAGGAGAGGCTGACACCAGACTGAAACCGTCACTAGCGAGGCTGACACCAGACTGACACCGTCACTAGCGAGGCTGACACCAGACTGACACCGTCACGAGGAGAGGCTGACACCAGACTGAAAACCGTCACTAGCGAGGCTGACACCAGACCGACCCCGTCACGAGGAGAGGCTGACACCAGACCGACCCCCGTCACGAGGAGAGGCTGACACCAGACCGACCCCGTCACGAGGAGAGGCTGACACCAGACGGACACCGTCACGAGGAGAGGCTGACACCAGACTGAAACCGTCACTAGCGAGGCTGACACCAGACTGACACCGTCACGAGGCGAGGCTGACACCAGACCGACCCCGTCACTAGCGAGGCTGACACCAGACGGGACACCGTCACGAGGAGAGGCTGACACCAGACTGAAACCGTCACTAGCGAGGCTGACACCAGACTGACACCGTCACGAGGAGAGGCTGACACCAGACTGACACCGTCACGAGGAGAGGCTGACACCAGACTGACACCGTCACTAGCGAGGCTGACACCAGACTGACACCGTCACGAGGAGAGGCTGACACCAGACCGAAACCGTCACTAGCGAGGCTGACACCAGACGGACCCTGTCACGAGGAGAGGCTGACACCAGACCGACACCATCACGAGGAGAGGCTGACACCAGACCGACACCGTCACGAGGAGAGGCTGACACCAGACCGACTCCGTCACTAGCGAGGCTGACACCAGACCGACCCCGTCACGAGGCGAGGATGACACCAGACCGACACCGTCACTAGCGAGGATGACACCAGACCGACACCGTCACGAGGCGAGGCTGACACCAGACCGACACCGTCACGAGGCGAGGCTGACACCAGACCGACCCCGTCACTAGCGAGGCTGACACCAGACCGACCCCGTCACTAGCGAGGCTGACACCAGACGGACACCGTCACGAGGAGAGGCTGACACCAGACTGAAACCGTCACTAGCGAGGCTGACACCAGACTGACACCGTCACGAGGAGAGGCTGACACCAGACTGACACCGTCACTAGCGAGGCTGACACCAGACTGACACCGTCACGAGGAGAGGCTGACACCAGACTGACACCGTCACGAGGAGAGGCTGACACCAGACTGACACCGTCACGAGGAGAGGCTGACACCAGACGGACCCCGTCACGAGGAGAGGCTGACACCAGACCGACACCGTCACGAGGAGAGGCTGACACCAGACCGACCCCGTCACGAGGAGAGGCTGACACCAGACCGACCCCGTCACTAGCGAGGCTGACACCAGACTGACACCGTCACGAGGAGAGGCTGACACCAGACGGACACCGTCACGAGGAGAGGCTGACACCAGACTGAAACCGTCACTAGCGAGGCTGACACCAGACCGACCCCGTCACGAGGAGAGGCTGAAACCAGACCGACCCCGTCACGAGGAGAGGCTGACACCAGACGGACCCCGTCACGAGGAGAGGCTGACACCAGACCGACACCGTCATGAGGAGAGGCTGACACCAGACCGACCTCGTCACGAGGAGAGGCTGACACCAGACGGACCCCGTCACGAGGAGAGGCTGATACCAGACCGACACCGTCACGAGGAGAGGCTGACACCAGACCGACCCCGTCACGAGGAGAGGCTGACACCAGACCGACCCCGTCACTAGCGAGGCTGACACCAGACTGACACCGTCACTAGCGAGGCTGACACCAGACTGACACCGTCACGAGGAGAGGCTGACACCAGACTGAAACCGTCACTAGCGAGGCTGACACCAGACCGACCCCGTCACGAGGAGAGGCTGACACCAGACCGACCCCGTCACGAGGAGAGGCTGACACCAGACCGACCCCGTCACGAGGAGAGGCTGACACCAGACGGACACCGTCACGAGGAGAGGCTGACACCAGACTGAAACCGTCACTAGCGAGGCTGACACCAGACTGACACCGTCACGAGGCGAGGCTGACACCAGACCGACCCCGTCACTAGCGAGGCTGACACCAGACGGACACCGTCACGAGGAGAGGCTGACACCAGACTGAAACCGTCACTAGCGAGGCTGACACCAGAC
This sequence comes from Staurois parvus, assembly GCF_062004578.1. NCBI lineage: Eukaryota > Metazoa > Chordata > Amphibia > Anura > Ranidae > Staurois > Staurois parvus. The sequence goes on along the minus strand of NW_028321301.1, from coordinate 34,477 downwards.
TGACACCGTCACGAGGAGAGGCTGACACCAGACTGACCCCGTCACGAGGAGAGGCTGACTCCAGACTGACACCGTCACGAGGAGAGGCTGACACCAGACTGACACCGTCACGAGGAGAGGCTGACACCAGACTGACACCGTCACGAGGAGAGGCTGACACCAGACTGACACCGTCACTAGCGAGGCTGACACCAGACTGACACCGTCACGAGGAGAGGCTGACACCAGACCGAAACCGTCACTAGCGAGGCTGACACCAGACGGACCCTGTCACGAGGAGAGGCTGACACCAGACCGACACCGTCACGAGGAGAGGCTGACACCAGACCGACACCGTCACGAGGAGAGGCTGACACCAGACCGACTCCGTCACTAGCGAGGCTGACACCAGACCGACCCCGTCACGAGGCGAGGATGACACCAGACCGACACCGTCACTAGCGAGGATGACACCAGACCGACACCGTCACGAGGCGAGGCTGACACCAGACCGACACCGTCACGAGGCGAGGCTGACACCAGACCGACCCCGTCACTAGCGAGGCTGACACCAGACCGACCCCGTCACTAGCGAGGCTGACACCAGACGGACACCGTCACGAGGAGAGGCTGACACCAGACTGAAACCGTCACTAGCGAGGCTGACACCAGACTGACACCGTCACGAGGAGAGGCTGACACCAGACTGACACCGTCACTAGCGAGGCTGACACCAGACTGACACCGTCACGAGGAGAGGCTGACACCAGACTGACACCGTCACGAGGAAAGGCTGACACCAGACTGACACCGTCACGAGGAGAGGCTGACACCAGACGGACCCCGTCACGAGGAGAGGCTGACACCAGACCGACACCGTCACGAGGAGAGGCTGACACCAGACCGACCCCGTCACGAGGAGAGGCTGACACCAGACCGACCCCGTCACTAGCGAGGCTGACACCAGACTGACACCGTCACGAGGAGAGGCTGACACCAGACGGACACCGTCACGAGGAGAGGCTGACACCAGACTGAAACCGTCACTAGCGAGGCTGACACCAGACTGACACCGTCACGAGGAGAGGCTGACACCAGACCGAAACCGTCACTAGCGAGGCTGACACCAGACGGACCCTGTCACGAGGAGAGGCTGACACCAGACCGACACCGTCACGAGGAGAGGCTGACACCAGACCGACACCGTCACGAGGAGAGGTTGACACCAGACCGACTCCGTCAGTAGCGAGGCTGACACCAGACCGACCCCGTCACGAGGCGAGGATGACACCAGACCGACACCGTCACTAGCGAGGATGACACCAGACCGACACCGTCACGAGGCGAGGCTGACACCAGACCGACACCGTCACGAGGCGAGGCTGACACCAGACCGACCCCGTCACTAGCGAGGCTGACACCAGACCGACCCCGTCACTAGCGAGGCTGACACCAGACGGACACCGTCACGAGGAGAGGCTGACACCAGACTGAAACCGTCACTAGCTAGGCTGACACCAGACTGACACCGTCACGAGGAGAGGCTGACACCAGACCGACCCTGTCACGAGGAGAGGCTGACACCAGACCGACCCCATCACTAGCGAGGCTGACACCAGACTGACACCGTCACGAGGAGAGGCTGACACCAGACTGAAACCGTCACTAGCGAGGCTGACACCAGACTGACATCGTCACGAGGAGAGGCTGACACCAGACTGAAACCGTCACTAGCGAGGCTTACACAAGACCGACCCCGTCACGAGGAGAGGCTGACACCAGACGGACCCCGTCATGAGGAGAGGCTGACACCAGACCGACCCCGTCACGAGGAGAGGCTGACACCAGACCGACACCGTCACGAGGAGAGGCTGACACCAGACAGACCCCGTCACTAGCGAGGCTGACACCAGACTGACACCGTCACGAGGAGAGGCTGACACCAGACTGAAACCGTCACTAGCGAGGCTGACACCAGACTGACACCGTCACTAGCGAGGCTGACACCAGACTGACACCGTCACGAGGAGAGGCTGACATCAGACTGAAACCGTCACTAGCGAGGCTGACACCAGACCGACCCCGTCACGAGGAGAGGCTGACACCAGACTGAAACCGTCACTAGCGAGGCTGACACCAGACCGACCCCGTCACGAGGAGAGGCTGACACCAGACCGACCCCGTCACGAGGAGAGGCTGACACCAGACGGACCCCGTCACGAGGAGAGGCTGACACCAGACCGACACCGTCACGAGGAGAGGCTGACACCAGACCGACCCCGTCACGAGGAGAGGCTGACACCAGACCGACCCCGTCACTAGCGAGGCTGACACCAGACTGACACCGTCACGAGGAGAGGCTGACACCAGACTGAAACCGTCACTAGCGAGGCTGACACCAGACTGACACCGTCACTAGCGAGGCTGACACCAGACTGACACCGTCACGAGGAGAGGCTGACACCAGACTGAAACCGTCACTAGCGAGGCTGACACCAGACCGACCCCGTCACGAGGAGAGGCTGACACCAGACCGACCCCGTCACGAGGAGAGGCTGACACCAGACCGACCCCGTCACGAGGAGAGGCTGACACCAGACGGACACCGTCACGAGGAGAGGCTGACACCAGACTGAAACCGTCACTAGCGAGGCTGACACCAGACTGACACCGTCACGAGGCGAGGCTGACACCAGACCGACCCCGTCACTAGCGAGGCTGACACCAGACGGACACCGTCACGAGGAGAGGCTGACACCAGACTGAAACCGTCACTAGCGAGGCTGACACCAGACTGACACCGTCACGAGGAGAGGCTGACACCAGACTGACACCGTCACGAGGAGAGGCTGACACCAGACTGACACCGTCACTAGCGAGGCTGACACCAGACTGACACCGTCACGAGGAGAGGCTGACACCAGACCGAAACCGTCACTAGCGAGGCTGACACCAGACGGACCCTGTCACGAGGAGAGGCTGACACCAGACCGACACCATCACGAGGAGAGGCTGACACCAGACCGACACCGTCACGAGGAGAGGCTGACACCAGACCGACTCCGTCACTAGCGAGGCTGACACCAGACCGACCCCGTCACGAGGCGAGGATGACACCAGACCGACACCGTCACTAGCGAGGATGACACCAGACCGACACCGTCACGAGGCGAGGCTGACACCAGACCGACACCGTCACGAGGCGAGGCTGACACCAGACCGACCCCGTCACTAGCGAGGCTGACACCAGACCGACCCCGTCACTAGCGAGGCTGACACCAGACGGACACCGTCACGAGGAGAGGCTGACACCAGACTGAAACCGTCACTAGCGAGGCTGACACCAGACTGACACCGTCACGAGGAGAGGCTGACACCAGACTGACACCGTCACTAGCGAGGCTGACACCAGACTGACACCGTCACGAGGAGAGGCTGACACCAGACTGACACCGTCACGAGGAGAGGCTGACACCAGACTGACACCGTCACGAGGAGAGGCTGACACCAGACGGACCCCGTCACGAGGAGAGGCTGACACCAGACCGACACCGTCACGAGGAGAGGCTGACACCAGACCGACCCCGTCACGAGGAGAGGCTGACACCAGACCGACCCCGTCACTAGCGAGGCTGACACCAGACTGACACCGTCACGAGGAGAGGCTGACACCAGACGGACACCGTCACGAGGAGAGGCTGACACCAGACTGAAACCGTCACTAGCGAGGCTGACACCAGACCGACCCCGTCACGAGGAGAGGCTGAAACCAGACCGACCCCGTCACGAGGAGAGGCTGACACCAGACGGACCCCGTCACGAGGAGAGGCTGACACCAGACCGACACCGTCATGAGGAGAGGCTGACACCAGACCGACCTCGTCACGAGGAGAGGCTGACACCAGACGGACCCCGTCACGAGGAGAGGCTGATACCAGACCGACACCGTCACGAGGAGAGGCTGACACCAGACCGACCCCGTCACGAGGAGAGGCTGACACCAGACCGACCCCGTCACTAGCGAGGCTGACACCAGACTGACACCGTCACTAGCGAGGCTGACACCAGACTGACACCGTCACGAGGAGAGGCTGACACCAGACTGAAACCGTCACTAGCGAGGCTGACACCAGACCGACCCCGTCACGAGGAGAGGCTGACACCAGACCGACCCCGTCACGAGGAGAGGCTGACACCAGACCGACCCCGTCACGAGGAGAGGCTGACACCAGACGGACACCGTCACGAGGAGAGGCTGACACCAGACTGAAACCGTCACTAGCGAGGCTGACACCAGACTGACACCGTCACGAGGCGAGGCTGACACCAGACCGACCCCGTCACTAGCGAGGCTGACACCAGACGGACACCGTCACGAGGAGAGGCTGACACCAGACTGAAACCGTCACTAGCGAGGCTGACACCAGACTGACACCGTCACGAGGAGAGGCTGACACCAGACTGACCCCGTCACGAGGAGAGGCTGACTCCAGACTGACACCGTCACGAGGAGAGGCTGACACCAGACTGACACCGTCACGAGGAGAGGCTGACACCAGACTGACACCGTCACGAGGAGAGGCTGACACCAGACTGACACCGTCACTAGCGAGGCTGACACCAGACTGACACCGTCACGAGGAGAGGCTGACACCAGACCGAAACCGTCACTAGCGAGGCTGACACCAGACGGACCCTGTCACGAGGAGAGGCTGACACCAGACCGACACCGTCACGAGGAGAGGCTGACACCAGACCGACACCGTCACGAGGAGAGGCTGACACCAGACCGACTCCGTCACTAGCGAGGCTGACACCAGACCGACCCCGTCACGAGGCGAGGATGACACCAGACCGACACCGTCACTAGCGAGGATGACACCAGACCGACACCGTCACGAGGCGAGGCTGACACCAGACCGACACCGTCACGAGGCGAGGCTGACACCAGACCGACCCCGTCACTAGCGAGGCTGACACCAGACCGACCCCGTCACTAGCGAGGCTGACACCAGACGGACACCGTCACGAGGAGAGGCTGACACCAGACTGAAACCGTCACTAGCGAGGCTGACACCAGACTGACACCGTCACGAGGAGAGGCTGACACCAGACTGACACCGTCACTAGCGAGGCTGACACCAGACTGACACCGTCACGAGGAGAGGCTGACACCAGACTGACACCGTCACGAGGAAAGGCTGACACCAGACTGACACCGTCACGAGGAGAGGCTGACACCAGACGGACCCCGTCACGAGGAGAGGCTGACACCAGACCGACACCGTCACGAGGAGAGGCTGACACCAGACCGACCCCGTCACGAGGAGAGGCTGACACCAGACCGACCCCGTCACTAGCGAGGCTGACACCAGACTGACACCGTCACGAGGAGAGGCTGACACCAGACGGACACCGTCACGAGGAGAGGCTGACACCAGACTGAAACCGTCACTAGCGAGGCTGACACCAGACTGACACCGTCACGAGGAGAGGCTGACACCAGACCGAAACCGTCACTAGCGAGGCTGACACCAGACGGACCCTGTCACGAGGAGAGGCTGACACCAGACCGACACCGTCACGAGGAGAGGCTGACACCAGACCGACACCGTCACGAGGAGAGGTTGACACCAGACCGACTCCGTCAGTAGCGAGGCTGACACCAGACCGACCCCGTCACGAGGCGAGGATGACACCAGACCGACACCGTCACTAGCGAGGATGACACCAGACCGACACCGTCACGAGGCGAGGCTGACACCAGACCGACACCGTCACGAGGCGAGGCTGACACCAGACCGACCCCGTCACTAGCGAGGCTGACACCAGACCGACCCCGTCACTAGCGAGGCTGACACCAGACGGACACCGTCACGAGGAGAGGCTGACACCAGACTGAAACCGTCACTAGCTAGGCTGACACCAGACTGACACCGTCACGAGGAGAGGCTGACACCAGACCGACCCTGTCACGAGGAGAGGCTGACACCAGACCGACCCCATCACTAGCGAGGCTGACACCAGACTGACACCGTCACGAGGAGAGGCTGACACCAGACTGAAACCGTCACTAGCGAGGCTGACACCAGACTGACATCGTCACGAGGAGAGGCTGACACCAGACTGAAACCGTCACTAGCGAGGCTTACACAAGACCGACCCCGTCACGAGGAGAGGCTGACACCAGACGGACCCCGTCATGAGGAGAGGCTGACACCAGACCGACCCCGTCACGAGGAGAGGCTGACACCAGACCGACACCGTCACGAGGAGAGGCTGACACCAGACAGACCCCGTCACTAGCGAGGCTGACACCAGACTGACACCGTCACGAGGAGAGGCTGACACCAGACTGACACCGTCACGAGGAGAGGCTGACACCAGACTGAAACCGTCACTAGCGAGGCTGACACCAGACTGACACCGTCACGAGGAGAGGCTGACACCAGACTGAAACCGTCACTAGCGAGGCTGACACCAGACTGACACCGTCACTAGCGAGGCTGACACCAGACTGACACCGTCACGAGGAGAGGCTGACACCAGACTGAAACCGTCACTAGCGAGGCTGACACCAGACGGACCCTGTCACGAGGAGAGGCTGACACCAGACCGACCCCATCACGAGGAGAGGCTGACACCAGACGGACCCCGTCACGAGGAGAGGCTGACACCAGACCGACACCGTCACGAGGAGAGGCTGACACCAGACCGACCCCGTCACGAGGAGAGGCTGACACCAGACCGACCCCGTCACTAGCGAGGCTGACACCAGACGGACACCGTCACGAGGAGAGGCTGACACCAGACTGAAACCGTCACTAGCGAGGCTGACACCAGACTGACACCGTCACGAGGAGAGGCTGACACCAGACTGACACCGTCACGAGGAGAGGCTGACACCAGACTGAAACTGTCACTAGCGAGGCTGACACCAGACTGACACCGTCACGAGGAGAGGCTGACACCAGACTGAAACCGTCACTAGCGAGGCTGACACCAGACTGACACCGTCACTAGCGAGGCTGACACCAGACTGACACCGTCACGAGGAGAGGCTGACACCAGACTGAAACCGTCACTAGCGAGGCTGACACCAGACCGACCCCGTCACGAGGAGAGGCTGACACCAGACCGACCCCGTCACGAGGAGAGGCTGACACCAGACGGACCCCGTCACGAGGAGAGGCTGACACCAGACCGACACCGTCACGAGGAGAGGCTGACACCAGACCGACCCCGTCACGAGGAGAGGCTGACACCAGACCGACCCCGTCACTAGCGAGGCTGACACCAGACTGACACCGTCACGAGGAGAGGCTGACACCAGACGGACACCGTCACGAGGAGAGGCTGACACCAGACTGAAACCGTCACTAGCGAGGCTGACACCAGACTGACACCGTCACGAGGCGAGGCTGACACCAGACCGACACCGTCACGAGCCGAGGCTGACACCAGACCGACCCCGTCACTAGCGAGGCTGACACCAGACCGACCCCGTCACTAGCGAGGCTGACACCAGACGGACACCGTCACGAGGAGAGGCTGACACCAGACTGAAACCGTCACTAGCGAGGCTGACACCAGACTGACACCGTCACGAGGAGAGGCTGACACCAGACCGACCCCGTCACGAGGAGAGGCTGACACCAGACTGACACCGTCACGAGGAGAGGCTGACACCAGACTGAAACCGTCACTAGCGAGGCTGACACCAGACTGACACCGTCACGAGGAGAGGCTGACACCAGACTGACACCGTCACGAGGAGAGGCTGACACCAGACTGAAACCGTCACTAGCGAGGCTGACACCAGACTGACACCGTCACTAGCGAGGCTGACACCAGACTGACACCGTCACGAGGAGAGGCTGACACCAGACCGAAACCGTCACTAGCGAGGCTGACACCAGACGGACCCTGTCACGAGGAGAGGCTGACACCAGACCGACACCGTCACGAGGAGAGGCTGACACCAGACCGACCCCATCACGAGGAGAGGCTGACACCAGACCGACTCCGTCACTAGCGAGGCTGACACCAGACCGACACCGTCACGAGGCGAGGCTGACACCAGACCGACACCGTCACGAGGCGAGGCTGACACCAGACCGACCCCGTCACTAGCGAGGCTGACACCAGACCGACCCCGTCACTAGCGAGGCTGACACCAGACGGACACCGTCACGAGGAGAGGCTGACACCAGACGGACACCGTCACGAGGAGAGGCTGACACCAGACTGAAACCGTCACTAGCGAGGCTGACACCAGACTGACACCGTCACGAGGAGAGGCTGACACCAGACCGAAACCGTCACTAGCGAGGCTGACACCAGACGGACCCTGTTACGAGGAGAGGCTGACACCAGACCGACACCGTCACGAGGAGAGGCTGACACCAGACCGACACCGTCACGAGGAGAGGCTGACACCAGACCGACTCCGTCACTAGCGAGGCTGACACCAGACCGACCCCGTCACGAGGCGAGGATGACACCAGACCGACACCGTCACTAGCGAGGCTGACACCAGACCGACCCCGTCACTAGCGAGGCTGACACCAGACGGACACCGTCACGAGGAGAGGCTGACACCAGACTGAAACCGTCACTAGCGAGGCTGACACCAGACTGACACCGTCACGAGGAGAGGCTGACACCAGACCGACCCCGTCACGAGGAGAGGCTGACACCAGACCGACCCCGTCACTAGCGAGGCTGACACCAGACTGACACCGTCACGAGGAGAGGCTGACACCAGACTGAAACCGTCACTAGCGAGGCTGACACCAGACTGATACCGTCACTAGCGAGGCTGACACCAGACTGACACCGTCACGAGGAGAGGCTGACACCAGACTGAAACCGTCACTAGCGAGGCTGACACCAGACTGACACCGTCACTAGCGAGGCTGACACCAGACTGACACCGTCACGAGGAGAGGCTGACACCAGACTGAAACCGTCACTAGCGAGGCTGACACCAGACCGACCCCGTCACGAGGAGAGGCTGACACCAGACCGACCCCGTCACGAGGAGAGGCTGACACCAGACGGACCCCGTCACGAGGAGAGGCTGACACCAGACCGACCCCGTCACAAGGAGAGGCTGACACCAGACCGACCCCGTCACTAGCGAGGCTGACACCAGACTGACACCGTCACGAGGAGAGGCTGACACCAGACGGACACCGTCACGAGGAGAGGCTGACACCAGACTGAAACCGTCACTAGCGAGGCTGACACCAGACTGACACCGTCACGAGGAGAGGCTGACACCAGACTGACACCGTCACTAGCGAGGCTGACACCAGACTGACTCCGTCACTAGCGAGGCTGACACCAGACTGACACCGTCACGAGGAGAGGCTGACACCAGACCGAAACCGTCACTAGCGAGGCTGACACCAGACGGACCCTGTCACGAGGAGAAGCTGACACCAGACCTACACCGTCACGAGGAGAGGCTGACACCAGACCGACACCGTCACGAGGAGAGGCTGACACCAGACCGACTCCGTCACTAGCGAGGCTGACACCAGACCGACCCCGTCACGAGGCGAGGATGACACCAGACCGACACCGTCACTAGCGAGGATGACACCAGACCGACACCGTCACGAGGCGAGGCTGACACCAGACCGACACCGTCACGAGGCGAGGCTGACACCAGACCGACCCCGTCACTAGCGAGGCTGACACCAGACCGACCCCGTCACTAGCGAGGCTGACACCAGACGGACACCGTCACGAGGAGAGGCTGACACCAGACTGAAACCGTCACTAGCGAGGCTGACACCAGACTGACACCGTCACGAGGAGAGGCTGACACCAGACTGAAACCGTCACTAGCGAGGCTGACACCAGACTGACACCGTCACGAGGAGAGGCTGACACCAGACTGACACCGTCACGAGGAGAGGCTGACACCAGACTGAAACCGTCACTAGCGAGGCTGACACCAGACTGACACCGTCACGAGGAGAGCCTGACACCAGACTGAAACCGTCACTAGCGAGGCTGACACCAGACCGACCCCGTCACGAGGAGAGGCTGACACCAGACCGACCCCGTCACAAGGAGAGGCTGACACCAGACGGACCCCGTCATGAGGAGAGGCTGACACCAGACCGACACCGTCACGAGAAGAGGCTGACACCAGACCGACCCCGTCACGAGGAGAGGCTGACACCAGACCGACCGCGTCACTAGCGAGGCTGACACCAGACTGACACCGTCACGAGGAGAGGCTGACACCAGACGGACACCGTCATGAGGAGAGGCTGACACCAGACTGAAACCGTCACTAGCGAGGCTGACACCAGACTGACACCGTCACTAGCGAGGCTGACACCAGACTGACACCGTCACGAGGAGAGGCTGACACCAGACCGAAACCGTCACTAGCGAGGCTGACACCAGACGGACCCTGTCACGAGGAGAGGCTGACACCAGACCGACACCGTCACGAGGAGAGGCTGACACCAGACCGACTCCGTCACTAGCGAGGCTGACACCAGACCGACCCCGTCACGAGGCGAGGATGACACCAGACCGACACCGTCACTAGCGAGGATGACACCAGACTGACACCGTCACGAGGAGAGGCTGACACCAGACTGAAACCGTCACTAGCGAGGCTGACACCAGACTGACACCGTCACTAGCGAGGCTGACACCAGACTGACACCGTCACGAGGAGAGGCTGACACCAGACTGAAACCGTCACTAGCGAGGCTGACACCAGACCGACCCCGTCACGAGGAGAGGCTGACACCAGACCGACCCCGTCACGAGGAGAGGCTGACACCAGACGGACCCCGTCACGAGGAGAGGCTGACACCAGACCGACACCGTCACGAGGAGAGGCTGACACCAGACCGACCCCGTCACGAGGAGAGGCTGACACCAGACCGACCCCGTCACTAGCGAGGCTGACACCAGACTGACACCGTCACGAGGAGAGGCTGACACCAGACGGACACCGTCACGAGGAGAGGCTGACACCAGACTGAAACCGTCACTAGCGAGGCTGACACCAGACTGACACCGTCACGAGGAGAGGCTGACACCAGACTGACACCGTCACTAGCGAGGCTGACACCAGACCGACCCCGTCACTAGCGAGGCTGACACCAGACGGACACCGTCACGAGGAGAGGCTGACACCAGACTGAAACCGTCACTAGCGAGGCTGACACCAGACTGACACCGTCACGAGGAGAGGCTGACACCAGACCGACCCCGTCACGAGGAGAGGCTGACACCAGACCGACCCCGTCACTAGCGAGGCTGACACCAGACTGACACCGTCACGAGGAGAGGCTGACACCAGACTGAAACCGTCACTAGCGAGGCTGACACCAGACTGACACCGTCACTAGCGAGGCTGACACCAGACTGACACCGTCACGAGGAGAGGCTGACACCAGACTGAAACCGTCACTAGCGAGGCTGACACCAGACCGACCCCGTCACGAGGAGAGGCTGACACCAGACCGACCCCGTCACGAGGAGAGGCTGACACCAGACGGACCCCGTCACGAGGAGAGGCTGACACCAGACCGACACCGTCACGAGGAGAGGCTGACACCAGACCGACCCCGTCACGAGGAGAGGCTGACACCAGACCGACCCCGTCACTAGCGAGGCTGACACCAGACTGACACCGTCACTAGCGAGGCTGAAACCAGACTGACACCGTCACGAGGAGAGGCTGACACCAGACCGAAAACGTCACTAGCGAGGCTGACACCAGACGGACCCTGTCACGAGGAGAGGCTGAGACCAGACCGACACCGTCACGAGGAGAGGCTGACACCAGACCGACACCGTCACGAGGAGAGGCTGACACCAGACCGACTCCGTCACTAGCGAGGCTGACACCAGACCGACCCCGTCACGAGGCGAGGATGACACCAGACCGACACCGTCACTAGCGAGGATGACACCAGACCGACACCGTCACGAGGCGAGGCTGACACCAGACCGACACCGTCACGAGGCGAGGCTGACACCAGACCGACCCCGTCACTAGCGAAGCTGACACCAGACCGACCCCGTCACTAGCGAGGCTGACACCAGACGGACACCGTCACGAGGAGAGGCTGACATCAGACTGAAACCGTCACTAGCGAGGCTGACACCAGACTGACACCGTCACGAGGAGAGGCTGACACCAGACTGACACCGTCACGAGGAGAGGCTGACACCAGACTGAAACCGTCACTAGAGAGGCTGACACCAGACTGACACCGTCACGAGGAGAGGCTGACACCAGACTGACACCGTCACGAGGAGAGGCTGACACCAGACTGAAACCGTCACTAGCGAGGCTGACACCAGACTGACACCGTCACGAGGAGAGGCTGACACCAGACTGACACCGTCACGAGGAGAGGCTGACACCAGACTGACACCGTCACTAGCGAGGCTGACACCAGACTGACACCGTCACTAGCGAGGCTGACACCAGACTGACACCGTCACGAGGAGAGGCTGACACCAGACCGAAACCGTCACTAGCGAGGCTGACACCAGACGGACCCTGTCACGAGGAGAGGCTGACACCAGACCGACACCGTCACGAGGAGAGGCTGACACCAGACCGACACCGTCACTAGCGAGGCTGACACCAGACCGACCCCGTCACGAGGAGAGGCTGACACCAGACCGACCCCGTCACGAGGAGAGGCTGACACCAGACGGACCCCGTCACGAGGAGAGGCTGACACCAGACCGACACCGTCACGAGGAGAGGCTGACACCAGACCGACACCGTCACGAGGAGAGGCTGACACCAGACCGACCCCGTCACGAGGAGAGGCTGACACCAGACCGACCCCGTCACTAGCGAGGCTGACACCAGACTGACACCGTCACGAGGAGAGGCTGACACCAGACGGACACCGTCACGAGGAGAGGCTGACACCAGACTGAAACCGTCACTAGCGAGGCTGACACCAGACTGACACCGTCACGAGGAGAGGCTGACACCAGACTGACACCGTCACGAGGCGAGGCTGACACCAGACCGACCCCGTCACTAGAGAGGCTGACACCAGACTGACCCCGTCACTAGCGAGGCTGACACCAGACGGACACCGTCACGAGGAGAGGCTGACACCAGACTGAAACCGTCACTAGCGAGGCTGACACCAGACTGACACCGTCACGAGGAGAGGCTGACACCAGACTGACACCGTCACGAGGAGAGGCTGACACCAGACTGAAACCGTCACTAGCGAGGCTGACACCAGACTGACACCGTCACGAGGAGAGGCTGACACCAGACTGACACCGTCACGAGGAGAGGCTGACACCAGACTGAAACCGTCACTAGCGAGGCTGACACCAGGCTGACACCGTCACGAGGAGAGGCTGACACCAGACTGAAATCGTCACTAGCGAGGCTGACACCAGACTGAAACCGTCACTAGCGAGGCTGACACCAGACCGACCCCGTCACGAGGAGAGGCTGACACCAGACCGACCCCGTCACGAGGAGAGGCTGACACCAGACAGACCCCGTCACGAGGAGAGGCTGACACCAGACCGACACCGTCACGAGGAGAGGCTGACACCAGACCGACCCCGTCACGAGGAGAGGCTGACACCAGACCGACACCGTCACGAGGAGAGGCTGACACCAGACCGACCCCGTCACTAGCGAGGCTGAAACCAGACTGACACCGTTACGAGGAGAGGCTGACACCAGACTGACACCGTCACGAGGAGAGGCTGACACCAGACCGACCCCGTCACGAGGAGAGGCTGACACCAGACCGACCCCGTCACTAGCGAGGCTGACACCAGACTGACACCGTCACGAGGAGAGGCTGACACCAGACGGACACCGTCACGAGGAGAGGCTGACACCAGACTGAAACCGTCACTAGCGAGGCTGACAACAGACTGACACCGTCACGAGGAGAGGCTGACACCAGACTGACACCGTCACGAGGAGAGGCTGACACCAGACTGACACCGTCACTAGCGAGGCTGACACCAGACTGACACCGTCACTAGCGAGGCTGACACCAGACTGACACCGTCACGAGGAGAGGCTGACACCAGACCGAAACCGTCACTAGCGAGGCTGACACCAGACGGACCCTGTCACGAGGAGAGGCTGACACCAGACCGACACCGTCACGAGGAGAGGCTGACACCAGACCGACACCGTCACGAGGAGAGGCTGACACCAGACCGACTCCGTCACTAGCGAGGCTGACACCAGACCGACCCCGTCACGAGGCGAGGATGACACCAGACCGACACCGTCACTAGCGAGGATGACACTAGACCGACACCGTCACGAGGCGAGGCTGACACCAGACCGACACCGTCACGAGGCGAGGCTGACACCAGACCGACACCGTCACGAGGCGAGGCTGACACCAGACCGACCCCGTCACTAGAGAGGCTGACACCAGACCGACCCCGTCACTAGCGAGGCTGACACCAGACGGACACCGTCACGAGGAGAGGCTGACACCAGACTGAAACCGTCACTAGCGAGGCTGACACCAGACTGACACCGTCACGAGGAGAGGCTGACACCAGACTGACACCGTCACGAGGAGAGGCTGACACCAGACTGACACCGTCACGAGGAGAGGCTGACACCAGACTGAAACCGTCACTAGCGAGGCTGACACCAGACTGACACCGTCACGAGGAGAGGCTGACACCAGACCGACTCCGTCACTAGCGAGGCTGACACCAGACCGACCCCGTCACGAGGCGAGGATGACACCAGACCGACACCGTCACTAGCGAGGATGACACCAGACCGACACCGTCACGAGGCGAGGCTGACACCAGACCGACACCGTAACGAGGCGAGGCTGACACCAGACCGACCCCGTCACTAGCGAGGCTGACACCAGACCGACCCCGTCACTAGCGAGGCTGACACCAGACGGACACCGTCACGAGGAGAGGCTGACACCAGACTGAAACCGTCACTAGCGAGGCTGACACCAGACTGACACCATCACGAGGAGAGGCTGACACCAGACCGACCACGTCACGAGGAGAGGCTGACACCAGACCGACCCCGTCACGAGGAAAGGCTGACACCAGACCGACCCCGTCACTAGCGAGGCTGACACCAGACTGACACCGTCACGAGGAGAGGCTGACACCAGACGGACACCGTCACGAGGAGAGGCTGACACCAGACTGAAACCGTCACTAGCGAGGCTGACACCAGACTGACACCGTCACGAGGAGAGGCTGACACCAGACTGACACCGTCACTAGCGAGGCTGACACCAGACTGACACCGTCACTAGCGAGGCTGACACCAGACTGACACCGTCACGAGGAGAGGCTGACACCAGACCGAAACCGTCACTAGCGAGGCTGACACCAGACGGACCCTGTCACGAGGAGAGGCTGACACCAGACCGACACCGTCAAGAGGAGAGGCTGACACCAGACCGACTCCGTCACTAGCGAGGCTGACACCAGACCGACCCCGTCACGAGGCGAGGATGACACCAGACCGACACCGTCACTAGCGAGGATGACACCAGACCGACACCGTCACGAGGCGAGGCTGACACCAGACCGACACCGTCACGAGGCGAGGCTGACACCAGACCGACCCCGTCACTAGCGAGGCTGACACCAGACCGACCCCGTCACTAGCGAGGCTGACACCAGACGGACACCGTCACGAGGAGAGGCTGACACCAGACTGAAACCGTCACTAGCGAGGCTGACACCAGACTGACACCGTCACGAGGAGAGGCTGACACCAGACTGACACCGTCACGAGGAGAGGCTGACACCAGACTGACACCGTCACTAGCGAGGCTGACACCAGACTGACACCGTCACTAGCGAGGCTGACACCAGACTGACACCGTCACGAGGAGAGGCTGACACCAGACCGAAACCGTCACTAGCGAGGCTGACACCAGACGGACCCTGTCACGAGGAGAGGCTGACACCAGACCGACACCGTCACGAGGAGAGGCTGACACCAGACCGACACCGTCACGAGGAGAGGCTGACACCAGACTGACTCCGTCACTAGCGAGGCTGACACCAGACCGACCCCGTCACGAGGCGAGGATGACACCAGACCGACACCGTCACTAGCGAGGATGACACCAGACCGACCCCGTCACTAGCGAGGCTGACACCAGACCGACCCAGTCACTAGCGAGGCTGACACCAGACGGACACCGTCACGAGGAGAGGCTGACACCAGACTGAAACCGTCACTAGCGAGGCTGACACCAGACTGACACCGTCACGAGGAGAGGCTGACACCAGACTGACACCGTCACGAGGAGAGGCTGACACCAGACTGAAACCGTCACTAGCGAGGCTGACACCAGACCAACCCCGTCACGAGGAGAGGCTGACACCAGACCGACCCCGTCACGAGGAGAGGCTGACACCAGACTGAAACCGTCACTAGCGAGGCTGACACCAGACTGACACCGTCACGAGGAGAGGCTGACACCAGACTGACACCGTCACGAGGAGAGGCTGACACCAGACTGACACCGTCACTAGCGAGGCTGACACCAGACTGACACCGTCACTAGCGAGGCTGACACCAGACTGACACCGTCACGAGGAGAGGCTGACACCAGACCGAAACCGTCACTAGCGAGGCTGACACCAGACTGACACCGTCACGAGGAGAGGCTGACACCAGACTGACACCGTCACTAGCGAGGCTGACACCAGACTGACACCGTCACTAGCGAGGCTGACACCAGACTGACACCGTCACGAGGAGAGGCTGACACCAGACCGAAACCGTCACTAGCGAGGCTGACACCAGACGGACCCTGTCACGAGGAGAGGCTGACACCAGACCGACACCGTCACGAGGAGAGGCTGACACCAGACCGACACCGTCACGAGGAGAGGCTGACACCAGACCGACCCCGTCACGAGGAGAGGCTGACACCAGACCGACCCCGTCACGAGGAGAGGCTGACACCAGACTGACCCCGTCACGAGGAGAGGCTGACACCAGACCGACACCGTCACGAGGAGAGGCTGACACCAGACCGACCCCGTCACGAGGAGAGGCTGACACCAGACTGAAACCGTCACTAGCGAGGCTGACACCAGACTGACACCGTCACGAGGAGAGGCTGACACCAGACTGACACCGTCACGAGGAGAGGCTGACACCAGACTGAAACCGTCACTAGCGAGGCTGACACCAGACTGACACCGTCACGAGGAGAGGCTGACACCAGACGGACACCGTCACGAGGAGAGGCTGACACCAGACTGAAACCGTCACTAGCGAGGCTGACACCAGACTGACACCGTCACGAGGAGAGGCTGACACCAGACTGACACCGTCACTAGCGAGGCTGACACCAGACTGACACCGTCACGAGGAGAGGCTGACACCAGACTGAAACCGTCACGAGGAGAGGCTGACACCAGACTGAAACCGTCACTAGCGAATCTGACACCAGACTGACACCGTCACGAGGAGAGGCTGACACCAGACTGAAACCGTCACTAGCGAGGCTGACACCAGACCGACCCCGTCACGAGGAGAGGCTGACACCAGACCGACCCCGTCACGAGGAGAGGCTGACACCAGACTGACCCCGTCACGAGGAGAGGCTGACACCAGACCGACACCGTCACGAGGAGAGGCTGACACCAGACCGACCCCGTCACGAGGAGAGGCTGACACCAGACCGACCCCGTCACTAGCGAGGCTGACACCAGACTGACACCGTCACGAGGAGAGGCTGACACCAGACGGACACCGTCACGAGGAGAGGCTGACACCAGACTGAAACCGTCACTAGCGAGGCTGACACCAGACTGACACCGTCACGAGGAGAGGCTGACACCAGACTGACACCGTCACGAGGAGAGGCTGACACCAGACTGACACCGTCACTAGCGAGGCTGACACCAGACTGACACCGTCACTAGCGAGGCTGACACCAGACTGACACCGTCACGAGGAGAGGCTGACACCAGACCGAAACCGTCACTAGCGAGGCTGACACCAAACGGACCCTGTCACGAGGAGAGGCTGACACCAGACCGACACCGTCACGAGGAGAGGCTGACACCAGACCGACACCGTCACGAGGAGAGGCTGACACCAGACCGACTCCGTCACTAGCGAGGCTGACACCAGACCGACCCCGTCACGAGGCGAGGATGACACCAGACCGACACCGTCACTAGCGAGGATGACACCAGACTGACACCGTCACGAGGCGAGGCTGACACCAGACCGACACCGTCACGAGGCGAGGCTGACACCAGACCGACCCCGTCACGAGGCGAGGCTGACACCAGACCGACCCCGTCACTAGCGAGGCTGACACCAGACAGACCCCGTCACTAGCGAGGCTGACACCAGACGGACACCGTCACGAGGAGAGGCTGACACCAGACTGAAACCGTCACTAGCGAGGCTGACACCAGACTGACACCGTTACGAGGAGAGGCTGACACCAGACTGACACCGTCACGAGGAGAGGCTGACACCAGACTGAAACCGTCACTAGCGAGGCTGACACCAGACTGACACCGTCACGAGGAGAGGCTGACACCAGACTGAAACCGTCACTAGCGAGGCTGACACCAGACGGACACCGTCACTAGCGAGGCTGACACCAGACTGACACCGTCACGAGGAGAGGCTGACACCAGACTGAAACCGTCACTAGCGAGGCTGACACCAGACCGACCCCGTCACGAGGAGAGGCTGACACCAGACCGACCCCGTCACGAGGAGAGGCTGACACCAGACGGACCCCGTCACGAGGAGAGGCTGACACCAGACCGACACCGTCACGAGGAGAGGCTGACACCAGACCGACCCCGTCACGATGAGAGGCTGACACCAGACCGACCCCGTCACGAGGAGAGGCTGACACCAGACCAACCCCGTCACTAGCGAGGCTGACACCAGACTGACACCGTCACGAGGAGAGGCTGACACCAGACGGACACCGTCACGAGGAGAGGCTGACACCAGACTGAAACCGTCACTAGCGAGGCTGACACCAGACTGACACCGTCACGAGGAGAGGCTAACACCAGACTTACACCGTCACGAGGAGAGGCTGACACCAGACTGACACCGTCACTAGCGAGGCTGACACCAGACTGACACCGTCACTAGCGAGGCTGACACCAGACTGACACCGTCACGAGGAGAGGCTGACACCAGACCGAAACCGTCACTAGCGAGGCTGACACCAGACGGACCCTGTCACGAGGAGAGGCTGACACCAGACCGACACCGTCAAGAGGAGAGGCTGACACCAGACCGACTCCGTCACTAGCGAGGCTGACACCAGACCGACCCCGTCACGAGGCGAGGATGACACCAGACCGACACCGTCACTAGCGAGGATGACACCAGACCGACACCGTCACGAGGCGAGGCTGACACCAGACCGACACCGTCACGAGGCGAGGCTGACACCAGACCGACCCCGTCACTAGCGAGGCTGACACCAGACCGACCCCGTCACTAGCGAGGCTGACACCAGACGGACACCGTCACGAGGAGAGGCTGACACCAGACTGAAACCGTCACTAGCGAGGCTGACACCAGACCGACCCCGTCACGAGGAGAGGCTGACACCAGACCGACCCCGTCACGAGGAGAGGCTGACACCAGACGAACCCCTTCACGAGGAGAGGCTGACACCAGACCGACACCGTCACGAGGAGAGGCTGACACCAGACCGACCCCGTCACGAGGAAAGGCTGACACCAGACCGACCCCGTCACTAGCGAGGCTGACACCAGACTGACACCGTCACGAGGAGAGGCTGACACCAGACGGACACCGTCACGAGGAGAGGCTGACACCAGACTGAAACCGTCACTAGCGAGGCTGACACCAGACTGACACCGTCACGAGGAGAGGCTGACACCAGACTGACACCGTCACGAGGAGAGGCTGACACCAGACTGACACCGTCACTAGCGAGGCTGACACCAGACTGACACCGTCACTAGCGAGGCTGACACCAGACTGACACCGTCACGAGGAGAGGCTGACACCAGACCGAAACCGTCACTAGCGAGGCTGACACCAGACGGACCCTGTCACGAGGAGAGGCTGACACCAGACCGACACCGTCACGAGGAGAGGCTGACACCAGACCGACAACGTCACGAGGAGAGGCTGACACCAGACTGACACCGTCACGAGGAGAGGCTGACACCAGACTGAAACCGTCACTAGCGAGGCTGACACCAGACCAACCCCGTCACGAGGAGAGGCTGACACCAGACCGACCCCGTCACGAGGAGAGGCTGACACCAGACTGAAACCGTCACTAGCGAGGCTGACACCAGACTGACACCGTCACGAGGAGAGGCTGACACCAGACCGAAACCGTCACTAGCGAGGCTGACACCAGACTGACACCGTCACGAGGAGAGGCTGACACCAGACTGACACCGTCACTAGCGAGGCTGACACCAGACTGACACCGTCACTAGCGAGGCTGACACCAGACTGACACCGTCACGAGGAGAGGCTGACACCAGACCGAAACCGTCACTAGCGAGGCTGACACCAGACTGACACCGTCACTAGCGAGGCTGACACCAGACTGACACCGTCACGAGGAGAGGCTGACACCAGACCGAAACCGTCACTAGCGAGGCTGACACCAGACGGACCCTGTCACGAGGAGAGGCTGACACCAGACCGACACCGTCACGAGGAGAGGCTGACACCAGACCGACACCGTCACGAGGAGAGGCTGACACCAGACCGACTCCGTCACTAGCGAGGCTGACACCAGACCGACCCCGTCACGAGGCGAGGATGACACCAGACCGACACCGTCACTAGCGAGGATGACACCAGACCGACACCGTCACGAGGCGAGGCTGACACCAGACCGACACCGTCACGAGGCGAGGCTGACACCAGACCGACCCCGTCACTAGCGAGGCTGACACCAGACAGACCCCGTCACTAGCGAGGCTGACACCAGACGGACACCGTCACGAGGAGAGGCTGACACCAGACTGAAACCGTCACTAGCGAGGCTGACACCAGACTGACACCGTTACGAGGAGAGGCTGACACCAGACTGACACCGTCACGAGGAGAGGCTGACACCAGACTGAAACCGTCACTAGCGAGGCTGACACCAGACTGACACTGTCACGAGGAGAGGCTGACACCAGACTGACACCGTCACGAGGAGAGGCTGACACCAGACTGAAACCGTCACTAGCGAGGCTGACACCAGACTGACACCGTCACGAGGAGAGGCTGACACCAGACTGAAACCGTCACTAGCGAGGCTGACACCAGACTGACACCGTCACTAGCGAGGCTGACACCAGACTGACACCGTCACGAGGAGAGGCTGACACCAGACTGAAACCGTCACTAGCGAGGCTGACACCAGACCGACCCCGTCACGAGGAGAGGCTGACACCAGACCGACCCCGTCACGAGGAGAGGCTGACACCAGACTGACCCCGTCACGAGGAGAGGCTGACACCAGACCGACACCGTCACGAGGAGAGGCTGACACCAGACCGACCCCGTCACGAGGAGAGGCTGACACCAGACTGAAACCGTCACTAGCGAGGCTGACACCAGACTGACACCGTCACGAGGAGAGGCTGACACCAGACTGACACCGTCACGAGGAGAGGCTGACACCAGACTGAAACCGTCACTAGCGAGGCTGACACCAGACTGACACCGTCACGAGGAGAGGCTGACACCAGACGGACACCGTCACGAGGAGAGGCTGACACCAGACTGAAACCGTCACTAGCGAGGCTGACACCAGACTGACACCGTCACGAGGAGAGGCTGACACCAGACTGACACCGTCACTAGCGAGGCTGACACCAGACTGACACCGTCACGAGGAGAGGCTGACACCAGACTGAAACCGTCACGAGGAGAGGCTGACACCAGACTGAAACCGTCACTAGCGAATCTGACACCAGACTGACACCGTCACGAGGAGAGGCTGACACCAGACTGAAACCGTCACTAGCGAGGCTGACACCAGACCGACCCCGTCACGAGGAGAGGCTGACACCAGACCGACCCCGTCACGAGGAGAGGCTGACACCAGACTGACCCCGTCACGAGGAGAGGCTGACACCAGACCGACACCGTCACGAGGAGAGGCTGACACCAGACCGACCCCGTCACGAGGAGAGGCTGACACCAGACCGACCCCGTCACTAGCGAGGCTGACAACAGACTGACACCGTCACGAGGAGAGGCTGACACCAGACGGACACCGTCACGAGGAGAGGCTGACACCAGACTGAAACCGTCACTAGCGAGGCTGACACCAGACTGACACCGTCACGAGGAGAGGCTGACACCAGACTGACACCGTCACGAGGAGAGGCTGACACCAGACTGACACCGTCACTAGCGAGGCTGACACCAGACTGACACCGTCACTAGCGAGGCTGACACCAGACTGACACGGTCACGAGGAGAGGCTGACACCAGACCGAAACCGTCACTAGCGAGGCTGACACCAAACGGACCCTGTCACGAGGAGAGGCTGACACCAGACCGACACCGTCACGAGGAGAGGCTGACACCAGACCGACACCGTCACGAGGAGAGGCTGACACCAGACCGACTCCGTCACTAGCGAGGCTGACACCAGACCGACCCCGTCACGAGGCGAGGATGACACCAGACCGACACCGTCACTAGCGAGGATGACACCAGACCGACACCGTCACGAGGCGAGGCTGACACCAGACCGACACCGTCACGAGGCGAGGCTGACACCAGACCGACCCCGTCACGAGGCGAGGCTGACACCAGACCGACCCCGTCACTAGCGAGGCTGACACCAGACAGACCCCGTCACTAGCGAGGCTGACACCAGACGGACACCGTCACGAGGAGAGGCTGACACCAGACTGAAACCGTCACTAGCGAGGCTGACACCAGACTGACACCGTTACGAGGAGAGGCTGACACCAGACTGACACCGTCACGAGGAGAGGCTGACACCAGACTGAAACCGTCACTAGCGAGGCTGACACCAGACTGACACCGTCACGAGGAGAGGCTGACACCAGACTGAAACCGTCACTAGCGAGGCTGACACCAGACGGACACCGTCACTAGCGAGGCTGACACCAGACTGACACCGTCACGAGGAGAGGCTGACACCAGACTGAAACCGTCACTAGCGAGGCTGACACCAGACCGACCCCGTCACGAGGAGAGGCTGACACCAGACCGACACCGTCACGAGGAGAGGCTGACACCAGACGGACCCCGTCACGAGGAGAGGCTGACACCAGACCGACACCGTCACGAGGAGAGGCTGACACCAGACCGACCCCGTCACGAGGAGAGGCTGACACCAGACCGACCCCGTCACGAGGAGAGGCTGACACCAGACCGACCCCGTCACTAGCGAGGCTGACACCAGACTGACACCGTCACGAGGAGAGGCTGACACCAGACGGACACCGTCACGAGGAGAGGCTGACACCAGACTGAAACCGTCACTAGCGAGGCTGACACCAGACTGACACCGTCACGAGGAGAGGCGACACCAGACTGACACCGTCACGAGGAGAGGCTGACACCAGACTGACACCGTCACTAGCGAGGCTGACACCAGACTGACACCGTCACTAGCGAGGCTGACACCAGACTGACACCGTCACGAGGAGAGGCTGACACCAGACCGAAACCGTCACTAGCGAGGCTGACACCAGACGGACCCTGTCACGAGGAGAGGCTGACACCAGACCGACACCGTCAAGAGGAGAGGCTGACACCAGACCGACTCCGTCACTAGCGAGGCTGACACCAGACCGACCCCGTCACGAGGCGAGGATGACACCAGACCGACACCGTCACTAGCGAGGATGACACCAGACCGACACCGTCACGAGGCGAGGCTGACACCAGACCGACACCGTCACGAGGCGAGGCTGACACCAGACCGACCCCGTCACTAGCGAGGCTGACACCAGACCGACCCCGTCACTAGCGAGGCTGACACCAGACGGACACCGTCACGAGGAGAGGCTGACACCAGACTGAAACCGTCACTAGCGAGGCTGACACCAGACCGACCCCGTCACGAGGAGAGGCTGACACCAGACCGACCCCGTCACGAGGAGAGGCTGACACCAGACGAACCCCTTCACGAGGAGAGGCTGACACCAGACCGACACCGTCACGAGGAGAGGCTGACACCAGACCGACCCCGTCACGAGGAAAGGCTGACACCAGACCGACCCCGAAACTAGCGAGGCTGACACCAGACTGACACCGTCACGAGGAGAGGCTGACACCAGACGGACACCGTCACGAGGAGAGGCTGACACCAGACTGAAACCGTCACTAGCGAGGCTGACACCAGACTGACACCGTCACGAGGAGAGGCTGACACCAGACTGACACCGTCACTAGCGAGGCTGACACCAGACTGACATGGTCACGAGGAGAGGCTGACACCAGACCGAAACCGTCACTAGCGAGGCTGACACCAGACGGACCCTGTCACGAGGAGAGGCTGACACCAGACCGACACCGTCACGAGGAGAGGCTGACACCAGACCGACACCGTCACGAGGAGAGGCTGACACCAGACCGACTCCGTCACTAGCGAGGCTGACACCAGACCGACCCCGTCACGAGGCGAGGATGACACCAGACCGACACCGTCACTAGCGAGGCTGACACCAGACTGACACCGTCACTAGCGAGGCTGACACCAGACTGACACCGTCACGAGGAGAGGCTGACACCAGACTGAAACCGTCACTAGCGAGGCTGACACCAGACGGACCCCGTCACGAGGAGAGGCTGACACCAGACCGACACCGTCACGAGGAGAGGCTGACACCAGACCGACCCCGTCACGAGGAAAGGCTGACACCAGACCGACCCCGTCACTAGCGAGGCTGACACCAGACTGACACCGTCACGAGGAGAGGCTGACACCAGACGGACTCCGTCACGAGGAGAGGCTGACACCAGACTGAAACCGTCACTAGCGAGGCTGACACCAGACTGACACCGTCACGAGGAGAGGCTGACACCAGACTGACACCGTCACGAGGAGAGGCTGACACCAGACTGACACCGTCACTAGCGAGGCTGACACCAGACTGACACCGTCACTAGTGAGGCTGACACCAGACTGACACCGTCACGAGGAGAGGCTGACACCAGACCGAAACCGTCACTAGCGAGGCTGACACCAGACGGACCCTGTCACGAGGAGAGGCTGACACCAGACCGACACCGTCACGAGGAGAGGCTGACACCAGACCGACACCGTCACTAGCGAGGATGACACCAGACCGACACCGTCACGAGGAGAGGCTGACACCAGACCGACTCCGTCACTAGCGAGGCTGACACCAGACTGACCCCGTCACGAGGCGAGGATGACACCAGACCGACACCGTCACTAGCGAGGATGACACCAGACCGACACCGTCACGAGGCGAGGCTGACACCAGACCGACACCGTCACGAGGCGAGGCTGACACCAGACCGACCCCGTCACTAGCGAGGCTGACACCAGACCGACCCCGTCACTAGCGAGGCTGACACCAGACGGATACCGTCGCGAGGAGAGGCTGACACCAGACTGAAACCGTCACTAGCGAGGCTGACACCAGACTGACACCGTCACAAGGAGAGGCTGACACCAGACCGACCCCGTCACGAGGAGAGGCTGACACCAGACCGACCCCGTCACTAGCGAGGCTGACACCAGACTGACACCGTCACGAGGAGAGGCTGACACCAGACTGAAACCTTCACTAGCGTGGCTGACACCAGACTGACACCGTCACTAGCGAGGCTGACACCAGACTGACACCGTCACGAGGAGAGGCTGACACCAGACTGAAACCGTCACTAGCGAGGCTGACACCAGACGGACCCTGTCACGAGGAGAGGCTGACACCAGACCGACACCGTCACGAGGAGAGGCTGACACCAGACCGAAACCGTCACTAGCGAGGCTGACACCAGACGGACCCTGTCACGAGGAGAGGCTGACACCAGACCGACACCGTCACGAGGAGAGGCTGACACCAGACCGACACCGTCACGAGGAGAGGCTGACACCAGACCGACTCCGTCACTAGCGAGGCTGACACCAGACCGACCCCGTCACGAGGCGAGGATGACACCAGACCGACACCGTCACGAGGCGAGGCTGACACCAGACGGACACCGTCACGAGGAGAGGCTGACACCAGACTGAAACCGTCACTAGCGAGGCTGACACCAGACTGACACCGTCACGAGGAGCGGCTGACACCAGACTGAAACCGTCACTAGCGAGGCTGACACCAGACCGACCCCGTCACGAGGAGAGGCTGACACCAGACCGACCCCGTCACTAGCGAGGCTGACACCAGACTGACACCGTCACGAGGAGAGGCTGACACCAGACTGAAACCGTCACTAGCGAGGCTGACACCAGACTGACACCGTGACTAGCGAGGCTGACACCAGACTGACACCGTCACGAGGAGAGGCTGACACCAGACTGAAACCGTCACTAGCGAGGCTGACACCAGACCGACCCCGTCACGAGGAGAGGCTGACACCAGACCGACCCCGTCACGAGGAGAGGCTGACACCAGACCGACACCGTCACGAGGAGAGGCTGACACCAGACCGACACCGTCACGAGGCGAGGCTGACACCAGACCGACACCGTCACGAGGCGAGGCTGACACCAGACCGACACCGTCACGAGGCGAGGCTGACACCAGACCGACCCCGTCACGAGGCGAGGATGACAACAGACCGACACCGTCACTAGCGAGCATAACACCAGACCGACACCATCACGAGGCGAGGCTGACACCAGACTGAAACCGTCACTAGCGAGGCTGACACCAGACCGACCCCGTCACGAGGAGAGGCTGACACCAGACCGACCCCGTCACGAGGAGAGGCTGACACCAGACCGACACCGTCACGAGGCGAGGCTGACACCAGACCGACACCGTCACGAGGCGAGGCTGACACCAGACCGACACCGTCACGAGGCGAGGCTGACACCAGACCGACCCCGTCACGAGGCGAGGCTGACACCAGACCGACACCGTCACTAGCGAGGCTGACACCAGACCGACCCCGTTACTAGCGAGGCTGACACCAGACCGACACCGTCACGAGGAGAGGCTGACACCAGACTGAAACCGTCACTAGCGAGGCTGACACCAGACTGACACCGTCACGAGGAGAGGCTGACACCAGACCGACACCGTCACGAGGAGAGGCTGACACCAGACTGAAACCGTCACTAGCGAGGCTGACACCAGACCGACTCCCGTCACGAGGAGAGGCTGACACCAAACCGACCCCGTCACGAGGAGAGGCTGACACCAGACCGACACCGTCACTAGCGAGGATGACACCAGACCGACACCGTCACGAGGCGAGGATGACACCAGACCGACACCGTCACTAGCGAGGATGACACCAGATCGACCCCCGTCACGAGGAGAGGCTGACACCAGACCGACCCCGTCACGAGGAGAGGCTGACACCAGACCGACACCGTCACTAGCGAGGCTGACACCAGACCGACACCGTCACGAGGCGAGGCTGACACCAGACCGACCCCGTCACGAGGAGAGGCTGACACCAGACCGACCCCGTCACGAGGAGAGGCTGACACCAGACCGACACAGTCACGAGGAGAGGCTGACACCAGACCGACCCCGTCACTAGCGAGGCAGACACCAGACCGACCCCGTCACTAGCGAGGATGACACCAGACCGACACCGTCACGAGGCGAGGCTGACACCAGACCGACACCGTCACGAGGCGAGGCTGACACCAGACCGACACCGTCACGAGGCGAGGCTGACACCAGACCGACCCCGTCACTAGCGAGGCTGACACCAGACCGACCCCGTCACTAGCGAGGCTGACACCAGACCGACACCGTCACGAGGCGAGGCTGACACCAGACTGATACCGTCACTAGCGAGGCTGACACCAGACTGACACCGTCACGAGGAGAGGCTGACACCAGACTGACACCGTCACGAGGAGAGGTTGACACCAGACTGAAACCGTCACTAGCGAGGCTAACACCAGACTGACACCGTCACTAGCGAGGCTGACACCAGACCGACACCGTCACGAGGAGAGGCTGACACCAGACCGACCCCGTCACGAGGCGAGGATGACACCAGACCGACACCGTCATTAGCGAGGATGACACCAGACCGACACCGTTACGAGGAGAGGCATACACCAGACCGAAACCGTCACTAGCGAGGCTGACACCAGACCGACCCCCATCACGAGGAGAGGCTGACACCAAACCGACCCCGTCACGAGGAGAGGCTGACACCAGACCGACACCGTCACTAGCGAGGATGACACCAGACCGACACCGTCACGAGGCGAGGATGACACCAGACCGACACCGTCACTAGCGAGGATGACACCAGACCGACCCCCGTCACGAGGAGAGGCTGACACCAGACCGACCCCGTCACGAGGAGAGGCTGACACCAGACCGACACCGTCACTAGCGAGGATGACACCAGACCGACCCCCGTCACGAGGAGAGGCTGACACCAGACGGACCCCGTCACGAGGAGAGGCTGACACCAGACCGACACCGTCACGAGGAGAGGCTGACACCAGACCGACCCCGTCACTAGCGAGGCAGACACCAGACTGACACCATCACGAGATGAGGCTGACACCAGACTGAAACCGTCACTAGCGAGGCTGACACCAGACCGACCCCGTCACGAGGAGAGGCTGACACCAGACCGACCCCGTCACGAGGAGAGGCTGACACCAGACGGACCCCGTCATGAGGAGAGGCTGACACCAGACCGACACCGTCACGAGGAGAGGCTGACACCAGACTGAAACCGTCACTAGCGAGGCTGACACCAGACTGACACCGTCACTAGCGAGGCTGACACCAGACCAACACCGTCACGAGGAGAGGCTGACACCAGACCGAAACCGTCACTAGCGAGGCTGACACCAGACCGACCCCCGTCACGAGGAGAGGCTGACACCAGACCGACACCGTCACGAGGAGAGGCTGACACCAGACCGACCCCGTCACGAGGAGAGGCTGACACCAGACGGACCCCGTCACGAGGAGAGGCTGACACCAGACCGACACCGTCACGAGGAGAGGCTGACACCAGACTGAAACCGTCACTAGCGAGGCTGACACCAGACTGACACCGTCACGAGGAGAGGCTGAAACCAGACCGACACCGTCACGAGGAGAGGCTGACACCAGACTGAAAACCGTCACTAGCGAGGCTGACACCAGACTGACACCGTCAAGAGGAGAGGCTGACACCAGACTGACACCGTCACGAGGAGAGGCTGACACCAGACTGAAACCGTCACTAGCGAGGCTGACACCAGACTGACACCGTCACTAGCGAGGCTGACACCAGACCGACACCGTCACGAGGAGAGGCTGACACCAGACCGAAACCGTCATTAGCGAGGTTGACACCAGACCGACCCCCGTCACGAGGAGAGGCTGACACCAGACCGACCCCGTCACGAGGAGAGGCTGACACCAGACCGACACCGTCACGAGGAGAGGCTGACACCAGACCGACACCGTCACGAGGAGAGGCTGACACCAGACCGACCCCCGTCACGAGGAGAGGCTGACACCAGACCGACCCCGTCACGAGGAGAGGCTGACACCAGACCGACACCGTCACGAGGAGAGGCTGACACCAGACCGACCCCGTCACGAGGAGAGGCTGACACCAGACCGACACCGTCACGAGGAGAGGCTGACACCAGACCGACACCGTCACGAGGCGAGGCTGACACCAGACCGACACCGTCACGAGGCGAGGCTGACACCAGATCGACACCGTCACGAGGCGAGGCTGACACCAGACCGACCCCGTCACGAGGCGAGGATGACAACAGACCGACACCGTCACTAGCGAGCATAACACCAGACCGACACCATCACGAGGCGAGGCTGACACCAGACTGAAACCGTCACTAGCGAGGCTGACACCAGACCGACCCCGTCACGAGGAGAGGCTGACACCAGACCTACCCCGTCACGAGGAGAGGATGACACCAGACCGACACCGTCACGAGGAGAGGCTGACACCAGACCGACACCGTCACGAGGCGAGGCTGACACCAGACCGACACCGTCACGAGGCGAGGCTAACACCAGACCGACACCGTCACGAGGCGAGGCTGACACCAGACCGACCCCGTCACGAGGCGAGGCTGACACCAGACCGACACCGTCACTAGCGAGGCTGACACCAGACCGACCCCGTTACTAGCGAGGCTGACACCAGACCGACACCGTCACGAGGAGAGGCTGACACCAGACTGAAACCGTCACTAGCGAGGCTGACACCAGACTGACACCGTCACGAGGAGAGGCTGACACCAGACCGACACCGTCACGAGGAGAGTCTGACACCAGACTGAAACCGTCACTAGCGAGGCTGACACCAGACCGACCCCCGTCACGAGGAGAGGCTGACACCAAACCGACCCCGTCACGAGGAGAGGCTGACACCAGACCGACACCGTCACGAGGAGAGGCTGACACCAGACCGACACAGTCACGAGGAGAGGCTGACACCAGACCGACACCGTCACGAGGCGAGGCTGACACCAGACCGACCCCGTCACGAGGCGAGGCTGACACCAGACCGACACCGTCACTAGCGAGGCTGACACCAGACCGACCCCGTTACTAGCGAGGCTGACACCAGACCGACACCGTCACGAGGAGAGGCTGACACCAGACTGAAACCGTCACTAGCGAGGCTGACACCAGACTGACACCGTCACGAGGAGAGGCTGACACCAGACCGACACCGTCACGAGGAGAGGCTGACACCAGACTGAAACCGTCACTAGCGAGGCTGACACCAGACCGACCCCCGTCACGAGGAGAGGCTGACACCAAACCGACCCCGTCACGAGGAGAGGCTGACACCAGACCGACACCGTCACTAGCGAGGCTGACACCAGACCGACACCGTCACGAGGCGAGGCTGACACCAGACCGACCCCGTCACGAGGAGAGGCTGACACCAGACCGACCCCGTCACGAGGAGAGGCTGACACCAGACCGACACAGTCACGAGGAGAGGCTGACACCAGACCGACCCCGTCACTAGCGAGGCAGACACCAGACTGACACCGTCACGAGGAGAGGCTGACACCGGACTGAAACCGTCACTAGCGAGGCTGACACCAGACCGACCCCGTCACGAGGAGAGGCTGACACCAGACCGACACCGTCACGAGGAGAGGCTGACACCAGACCGACACCGTCACTAGCGAGGCAGACACCAGACTGACACCGTCACGAGGAGAGGCTGACACCAGACTGAAACCGTCACTAGCGAGGCTGACACCAGACCGACCCCGTCACGAGGAGAGGCTGACACCAGACCGACCCCGTCACGAGGAGAGGCTGACACCAGACCGACACCGTCACGAGGAGAGGCTGACACCAGACCGACACCGTCACGAGGAGAGGCTGACACCAGACCGACCCCGTCACTAGCGTGGCTGACACCAGACCGACCCCGTCACGAGGCGAGGATGACACCAGACCGACACCGTCACTAGCGAGGATGACACCAGACCGACACCGTCACGAGGCGAGGCTGACACCAGACCGACACCGTCACGAGGCGAGGCTGACACCAGACCGACACCGTCACGAGGCGAGGCTGACACCAGACCGACCCCGTCACTAGCGAGGCTGACACCAGACCGACCCCGTCACTAGCGAGGCTGACACCAGACCGACACCGTCACGAGGCGAGGCT
Source organism: Staurois parvus (assembly GCF_062004578.1). NCBI lineage: Eukaryota > Metazoa > Chordata > Amphibia > Anura > Ranidae > Staurois > Staurois parvus. The sequence continues at coordinate 2,664 of NW_028321301.1, read as the reverse complement.
GACACCAGACTGATACCGTCACTAGCGAGGCTGACACCAGACTGACACCGTCACGAGGAGAGGCTGACACCAGACTGACACCGTCACGAGGAGAGGTTGACACCAGACTGAAACCGTCACTAGCGAGGCTAACACCAGACTGACACCGTCACTAGCGAGGCTGACACCAGACCGACACCGTCACGAGGAGAGGCTGACACCAGACCGACCCCGTCACGAGGCGAGGCTGACACCAGACCGACCCCGTCACGAGGCGAGGATGACACCAGACCGACACCGTCATTAGCGAGGATGACACCAGACCGACACCGTTACGAGGAGAGGCATACACCAGACCGAAACCGTCACTAGCGAGGCTGACACCAGACCGACCCCCATCACGAGGAGAGGCTGACACCAAACCGACCCCGTCACGAGGAGAGGCTGACACCAGACCGACACCGTCACTAGCGAGGATGACACCAGACCGACACCGTCACGAGGCGAGGATGACACCAGACCGACACCGTCACTAGCGAGGATGACACCAGACCGACCCCCGTCACGAGGAGAGGCTGACACCAGACCGACCCCGTCACGAGGAGAGGCTGACACCAGACCGACACCGTCACTAGCGAGGCTGACACCAGACGGACCCCGTCACGAGGAGAGGCTGACACCAGACCGACACCGTCACGAGGAGAGGCTGACACCAGACCGACCCCGTCACTAGCGAGGCAGACACCAGACTGACACCATCACGAGATGAGGCTGACACCAGACTGAAACCGTCACTAGCGAGGCTGACACCAGACCGACCCCGTCACGAGGAGAGGCTGACACCAGACCGACCCCGTCACGAGGAGAGGCTGACCCCAGACGGACCCCGTCATGAGGAGAGGCTGACACCAGACCGACACCGTCACGAGGAGAGGCTGACACCAGACTGAAACCGTCACTAGCGAGGCTGACACCAGACTGACACCGTCACTAGCGAGGCTGACACCAGACCGACACCGTCACGAGGAGAGGCTGACACCAGACCGAAACCGTCACTAGCGAGGCTGACACCAGACCGACCCCCGTCACGAGGAGAGGCTGACACCAGACCGACACCGTCACGAGGAGAGGCTGACACCAGACTGAAACCGTCACTAGCGAGGCTGACACCAGACTGACACCGTCACGAGGAGAGGCTGACACCAGACCGACACCGTCACGAGGAGAGGCTGACACCAGACCGACACCGTCACTAGCGAGGCTGACACCAGACCGACACCGTCACGAGGCGAGGCTGACACCAGACCGACCCCGTCACGAGGAGAGGCTGACACCAGACCGACCCCGTCACGAGGAGAGGCTGACACCAGACGGACCCCGTCACGAGGAGAGGCTGACACCAGACCGACACCGTCACGAGGAGAGGCTGACACCAGACCGACCCCCGTCACTAGCGAGGCAGACACCAGACTGACACCGTCACGAGGAGAGGCTGACACCAGACTGAAACCGTCACTAGCGAGGCTGACACCAGACCGACCCCGTCACGAGGAGAGGCTGACACCAGACCGACCCCGTCACGAGGAGAGGCTGACACCAGACCGACACCGTCACGAGGAGAGGCTGACACCAGACCGACACCGTCACTAGCGAGGCTGACACCAGACTGACACCGTCACGAGGAGAGGCTGACACCAGACTGACACCGTCACGAGGAGAGGCTGACACCAGACCGACACCGTCACGAGGCGAGACTGACACCAGACCGACACCGTCACGAGGCGAGGCTGACACCAGACCGACACCGTCACGAGGCGAGGCTGACACCAGACTGACACCGTCACTAGCGAGGCTGACACCAGACCGACACCGTCACGAGGAGAGGCTGACACCAGACCGAAACCGTCAATAGCGAGGCTGACACCAGACCGACCCCCGTCACGAGGAGAGGCTGACACCAGACCGACACCGTCACGAGGAGAGGCTGACACCAGACTGAAACCGTCACTAGCGAGGCTGACACCAGACTGACACCGTCACGAGGAGAGGCTGACACCAGACCGACACCATCACGAGGAGAGGCTGACACCAGACCGACACCGTCACTAGCGAGGCTGACACCAGACCGACACCGTCACGAGGCGAGGCTGACACCAGACCGACCCCGTCACGAGGAGAGGCTGACACCAGACCGACCCCGTCACGAGGAGAGGCTGACACCAGACGGACCCCGTCACGAGGAGAGGCTGACACCAGACCGACACCGTCACGAGGAGAGGCTGACACCAGACCGACCCCGTCACTAGCGAGGCAGACACCAGACTGACACCGTCACGAGGAGAGGCTGACACCAGACTGAAACCGTCACTAGCGAGGCTGACACCAGACCGACCCCGTCACGAGGCGAGGATGACACCAGACCGACACCGTCACTAGCGAGGATGACACCAGACCGACACCGTCACGAGGCGAGGCTGACACCAGACCGACACCGTCACGAGGAGAGGCTGACACCAGACTGACACCGTCACGAGGAGAGGCTGACACCAGACTGAAACCGTCACTAGCGAGGCTGACACCAGACTGACACCGTCACGAGGAGAGGCTGACACCAGACTGACACCGTCACGAGGAGAGGCTGACACCAGACTGAAACCGTCACTAGCGAGGCTGACACCAGACTGA
>NW_028321300.1:0-24259 GCF_062004578.1 Staurois parvus | reverse complement strand
TTCAGTCTGGTGTCAGCCTCTCCTCGTGACGGTGTCCGTCTGGTGTCAGCCTCTCCTCGTGACGGTGTCAGTCTGATGTCAGCCTCGCTAGTGACGGGGTCGGTCTGGTGTCAGCCTCTCCTCGTGACGGGTTCGGTCTGGTGTCAGCCTCTCCTCGTGACGGTGTCGGTCTGGTGTCAGCCTCTCCTCGTGACGGGGTCCGTCTGGTGTCAGCCTCTCCTCGTGACGGTGTCAGTCTGGTGTCAGCCTCGCTAGTGACGGTTTCAGTCTGGTGTCAGCCTCTCCTCGTGACGGTGTCCGTCTGGTGTCAGCCTCGCTAGTGACGGGGTCGGTCTGGTGTCAGCCTCGCTAGTGACGGGGTCGGTCTGGTGTCAGCCTCACCTCGTGACGGTGTCGGTCTGGTGTCAGCCTCTCCTCGTGACGGTGTCGGTCTTGTGTCAGCCTCTCCTCGTGACGGTGTCAGTCTGGTGTCAGCCTCTCCTCGTGACGGTGTCCGTCTGGTGTCAGCCTCGCTAGTGACGGGGTCGGTCTGGTGTCAGCCTCGCTAGTGACGGGGTCGGTCTGGTGTCAGCCTCACCTCGTGACGGTGTCGGTCTGGTGTCAGCCTCACCTCGTGACGGTATCGGTCTGGTGTCAGCCTCTCCTCGTGACGGTGTCAGTCTGGTGTCAGCCTCGCTAGTGACTGTGTCAGTCTGGTGTCAGCCTCGCTAGTGACGGTGTCAGTCTGGTGTCAGCCTCTCCTCGTGACGGTGTCAGTCTGGTGTCAGCCTCTCCTCGTGACGGTGTCAGTCTGGTGTCAGCCTCGCTAGTGACGGGGTCGGTCTGGTGTCAGCCTCTCCTCGTGACGGGGTCCGTCTGGTGTCAGCCTCTCCTCGTGACGGGGTCGGTCTGGTGTCAGCCTCTCCTCGTGACGGGGTCGGTCTGGTGTCAGCCTCGCTAGTGACGGTTTCAGTCTGGTGTCAGCCTCTCCTCGTGACGGTGTCAGTCTGGTGTCAGCCTCGCTAGTGACGGTGTCAGTCTGGTGTCAGCCTCGCTAGTGACGGTTTCAGTCTGGTGTCAGCCTCTCCTCGTGACGGTGTCCGTCTGGTGTCAGCCTCGCTAGTGACGGGGTCGGTCTGGTTTTCAGCCTCGCTAGTGACGGGGTCGGTCTGGTGTCAGCCTCGCCTCGTGACGGTGTCGGTCTGGTGTCAGCCTCGCCTCGTGACGGTGTCGGTCTGGTGTAATCCTCGCTAGTGACGGTGTCGGTCTGGTGTCATCCTCGCCTCGTGACGAGGTCGGTCTGGTGTCAGCCTCGCTAGTGACGGAGTCGGTCTGGTGTCAGCCTCTCCTCGTGATGGTGTCGGTCTGGTGTCAGCCTCTCCTCGTGACGGTGTCGGTCTGGTGTCAGCCTCTCCTCGTGACAGGGTCCGTCTGGTGTCAGCCTCGCTAGTGACGGTTTCGGTCTGGTGTCAGCCTCTCCTCGTGACGGTGTCCGTCTGGTGTCAGCCTCTCCTCGTGACGGTGTCAGTCTGGTGTCAGCCTCGCTAGTGACGGGGTCGGTCTGGTGTCAGCCTCTCCTCGTGACGGGGTCGGTCTGGTGTCAGCCTCTCCTCGTGACGGTGTCGGTCTGGTGTCAGCCTCTCCTCGTGACGGGGTCGGTCTGGTGTCAGCCTCTCCTCGTGACGGGGTCGGTCTGGTGTCAGCCTCGCTAGTGACGGTTTCAGTCTGGTGTCAGCCTCTCCTCGTGACGGTGTCAGTCTGGTGTCAGCCTCGCTAGTGACGGTGTCAGTCTGGTGTCAGCCTCGCTAGTGACGGTTTCAGTCTGGTGTCAGCCTCTCCTCGTGACGGTGTCAGTCTGGTGTCAGCCTCGCTAGTGACGGTTTCAGTCTGGTGTCAGCCTCTCCTCGTGACGGTGTCCGTCTGGTGTCAGCCTCTCCTCGTGACGGTGTCAGTCTGGTGTCAGCCTCGCTAGTGACGGTGTCAGTCTGGTGTCAGCCTCGCTAGTGACGGTGTCAGTCTGGTGTCAGCCTCTCCTCGTGACGGTGTCCGTCTGGTGTCAGCCTCTCCTCGTGACGGTGTCAGTCTGGTGTCAGCCTCGCTAGTGACGGGGTCGGTCTGGTGTCAGCCTCTCCTCGTGACGGGGTCGGTCTGGTGTCAGCCTCTCCTCGTGACGGGGTCGGACTGGTGTCAGCCTCGCTAGTGACGGTTTCAGTCTGGTGTCAGCCTCTCCTCGTGACGGTGTCAGTCTGGTGTCAGCCTCGCTAGTGACGGTGTCAGTCTGGTGTCAGCCTCGCTAGTGACGGTTTCAGTGTGGTGTCAGCCTCTCCTCGTGACGGTGTCAGTCTGGTGTCAGCCTCGCTAGTGACGGGGTCGGTCTGGTGTCAGCCTCTCCTCGTGACGGTGTCAGTCTGGTGTCAGCCTCGCTAGTGACGGTTTCAGTCTGGTGTCAGCCTCTCCTCGTGACGGTGTCCGTCTGGTGTCAGCCTCTCCTCGTGACGGTGTCAGTCTGATGACAGCCTCGCTAGTGACGGGGTCGGTCTGGTGTCAGCCTCTCCTCGTGACGGGTTCGGTCTGGTGTCAGCCTCTCCTCGTGACGGTGTCGGTCTGGTGTCAGCCTCTCCTCGTGACGGGGTCCGTCTGGTGTCAGCCTCTCCTCGTGACGGTGTCAGTCTGGTGTCAGCCTCGCTAGTGACGGTTTCAGTCTGGTGTCAGCCTCTCCTCGTGACGGTGTCCGTCTGGTGTCAGCCTCGCTAGTGACGGGGTCGGTCTGGTGTCAGCCTCGCTAGTGACGGGGTCGGTCTGGTGTCAGCCTCGCCTCGTGACGGTGTCGGTCTTGTGTCAGCCTCTCCTCGTGACGGTGTCAGTCTGGTGTCAGCCTCTCCTCGTGACGGTGTCCGTCTGGTGTCAGCCTCGCTAGTGACGGGGTCGGTCTGGTGTCAGCCTCGCTAGTGACGGGGTCGGTCTGGTGTCAGCCTCACCTCGTGACGGTGTCGGTCTGGTGTCAGCCTCACCTCGTGACGGTGTCGGTCTGGTGTCAGCCTCTCCTCGTGACGGTGTCAGTCTGGTGTCAGCCTCGCTAGTGACTGTGTCAGTCTGGTGTCAGCCTCGCTAGTGACGGTGTCAGTCTGGTGTCAGCCTCTCCTCGTGACGGTGTCAGTCTGGTGTCAGCCTCTCCTCGTGACGGTGTCAGTCTGGTGTCAGCCTCGCTAGTGACGGGGTCGGTCTGGTGTCAGCCTCACCTCGTGACGGTGTCGGTCTGGTGTCAGCCTCACCTCGTGACGGTGTCGGTCTGGTGTCAGCCTCTCCTCGTGACGGTGTCAGTCTGGTGTCAGCCTCGCTAGTGACTGTGTCAGTCTGGTGTCAGCCTCGCTAGTGACGGTGTCAGTCTGGTGTCAGCCTCTCCTCGTGACGGTGTCAGTCTGGTGTCAGCCTCTCCTCGTGACGGTGTCAGTCTGGTGTCAGCCTCGCTAGTGACGGGGTCGGTCTGGTGTCAGCCTCTCCTCGTGACGGGGTCCGTCTGGTGTCAGCCTCTCCTCGTGACGGGGTCGGTCTGGTGTCAGCCTCTCCTCGTGACGGGGTCGGTCTGGTGTCAGCCTCGCTAGTGACGGTTTCAGTCTGGTGTCAGCCTCTCCTCGTGACGGTGTCAGTCTGGTGTCAGCCTCGCTAGTGACGGTGTCAGTCTGGTGTCAGCCTCGCTAGTGACGGTTTCAGTCTGGTGTCAGCCTCTCCTCGTGACGGTGTCCGTCTGGTGTCAGCCTCGCTAGTGACGGGGTCGGTCTGGTTTCAGCCTCGCTAGTGACGGGGTCGGTCTGGTGTCAGCCTCGCCTCGTGACGGTGTCGGTCTGGTGTCAGCCTCGCCTCGTGACGGTGTCGGTCTGGTGTAATCCTCGCTAGTGACGGTGTCGGTCTGGTGTCATCCTCGCCTCGTGACGAGGTCGGTCTGGTGTCAGCCTCGCTAGTGACGGAGTCGGTCTGGTGTCAGCCTCTCCTCGTGATGGTGTCGGTCTGGTGTCAGCCTCTCCTCGTGACGGTGTCGGTCTGGTGTCAGCCTCTCCTCGTGACAGGGTCCGTCTGGTGTCAGCCTCGCTAGTGACGGTTTCGGTCTGGTGTCAGCCTCTCCTCGTGACGGTGTCCGTCTGGTGTCAGCCTCTCCTCGTGACGGTGTCAGTCTGGTGTCAGCCTCGCTAGTGACGGGGTCGGTCTGGTGTCAGCCTCTCCTCGTGACGGGGTCGGTCTGGTGTCAGCCTCTCCTCGTGACGGTGTCGGTCTGGTGTCAGCCTCTCCTCGTGACGGGGTCCGTCTGGTGTCAGCCTCTCCTCGTGACGGGGTCGGTCTGGTGTCAGCCTCTCCTCGTGACGGGGTCGGTCTGGTGTCAGCCTCGCTAGTGACGGTTTCAGTCTGGTGTCAGCCTCTCCTCGTGACGGTGTCAGTCTGGTGTCAGCCTCGCTAGTGACGGTGTCAGTCTGGTGTCAGCCTCGCTAGTGACGGTTTCAGTCTGGTGTCAGCCTCTCCTCGTGACGGTGTCACTCTGGTGTCAGCCTCGCTAGTGACGGTTTCAGTCTGGTGTCAGCCTCTCCTCGTGACGGTGTCCGTCTGGTGTCAGCCTCTCCTCGTGACGGTGTCAGTCTGGTGTCAGCCTCGCTAGTGACGGGGTCGGTCTGGTGTCAGCCTCTCCTCGTGACGGGGTAGGTCTGGTGTCAGCCTCTCCTCGTGACGGTGTCGGTCTGGTGTCAGCCTCTCCTCGTGACGGGGTCCGTCTGGTGTCAGCCTCTCCTCGTGACGGGGTCGGTCTGGTGTCAGCCTCTCCTCGTGACGGGGTCGGTCTGGTGTCAGCCTCGCTAGTGACGGTTTCAGTCTGGTGTCAGCCTCTCCTCGTGACGGTGTCAGTCTGGTGTCAGCCTCGCTAGTGACGGTGTCAGTCTGGTGTCAGCCTCGCTAGTGACGGTTTCAGTCTGGTGTCAGCCTCGCTAGTGACGGGGTCGGTCTGGTGTCAGCCTCTCCTCGTGACGGGGTCGGTCTGGTGTCAGCCTCTCCTCGTGACGGTGTCGGTCTGGTGTCAGCCTCTCCTCGTGACGGGGTCCGTCTGGTGTCAGCCTCTCCTCGTGACGGGGTCGGTCTGGTGTCAGCCTCTCCTCGTGACGGGGTCGGTCTGGTGTCAGCCTCGCTAGTGACGGTTTCAGTCTGGTGTCAGCCTCTCCTCGTGACGGTGTCAGTCTGGTGTCAGCCTCGCTAGTGACGGTGTCAGTCTGGTGTCAGCCTCGCTAGTGACGGTTTCAGTCTGGTGTCAGCCTCTCCTCGTGACGGTGTCAGTCTGGTGTCAGCCTCGCTAGTGACGGTTTCAGTCTGGTGTCAGCCTCTCCTCGTGACGGTGTCAGTCTGGTGTCAGCCTCTCCTCGTGACAGTGTCAGTCTGGTGTCAGCCTCGCTAGTGACGGTTTCAGTCTGGTGTCAGCCTCTCCTCGTGACGGTGTCAGTCTGGTGTCAGCCTCTCCTCGTGACGGTGTCAGTCTGGTGTCAGCCTCGCTAGTGACGGTTTCAGTATGGTGTCAGCCTCGCTAGTGACGGTTTCAGTCTGGTGTCAGCCTCTCCTCGTGACGGTGTCCGTCTGGTGTCAGCCTCGCTAGTGACGGTGTCAGTCTGGTGTCAGCCTCGCTAGTGACGGTTTCAGTCTGGTGTCAGCCTCTCCTTGTGACGGTGTCCGTCTGGTGTCAGCCTCTCCTCGTGACGGTGTCAGTCTGGTGTCAGCCTCGCTAGTGACGGGGTCGGTCTGGTGTCAGCCTCTCCTCGTGACGGGGTCGGTCTGGTGTCAGCCTCTCCTCGTGACGGTGTCAGTCTGGTGTCAGCCTCTCCTCGTGACGGTGTCAGTCTGGTGTCAGCCTCTCCTCGTGACGGTGTCAGTCTGGTGTCAGCCTCGCTAGTGACGGTTTCAGTCTGGTGTCAGCCTCTCCTCGTGATGGTGTCAGTCTGGTGTCAGCCTCGCTAGTGACGGTTTCAGTCTGGTGTCAGCCTCTCCTCGTGACGGTGTCAGTCTGGTGTCAGCCTCGCTAGTGACGGTTTCAGTCTGGTGTCAGCCTCTCCTCGTGACGGTGTCCGTCTGGTGTCAGCCTCTCCTCGTGACGGTGTCAGTCTGGTTTCAGCCTCGCTAGTGACGGTGTCAGTCTGGTGTCAGCCTCGCTAGTGACGGTGTCAGTCTGGTGTCAGCCTCTCCTCGTGACGGTGTCAGTCTGGTGTCAGCCTCTCCTCGTGACGGTGTCAGTCTGGTGTCAGCCTCTCCTCGTGACGGTGTCAGTCTGGTGTCAGCCTCGCTAGTGACGGTGTCAGTCTGGTGTCAGCCTCGCTAGTGACGGTGTCAGTCTGGTGTCAGCCTCTCCTCGTGACGGTGTCAGTCTGGTGTCAGCCTCTCCTCGTGACGGTGTCAGTCTGGTGTCAGCCTCGCTAGTGACGGTTTCAGTCTGGTGTCAGCCTCTCCTCGTGACGGTGTCCGTCAGGTGTCAGCCTCTTCTCGTGACGGTGTCAGTCTGGTGTCAGCCTTGCTAGTGACGGGGTCGGTCTGGTGTCAGCCTCTCCTCGTGACGGGGTCGGTCTGGTGTCAGCCTCTCCTCGTGACGGTGTCGGTCTGGTGTCAGCCTCTCCTCGTGACGGGGTCCGTCTGGTGTCAGCCTCTCCTCGTGACGGTGTCAGTCTGGTGTCAGCCTCGCTAGTGACGGGGTCGGTCTGGTGTCAGCCTCTCCTCGTGACGGGGTCGGTCTGGTGTCAGCCTCGCTAGTGACGGGGTCGGTCTGGTGTCAGCCTCTCCTCGTGACGGGGTCGGTCTGGTGTCAGCCTCTCCTCGTGACGGTGTCGGTCTGGTGTCAGCCTCTCCTCGTGACGGGGTCCGTCTGGTGTCAGCCTCACCTCGTGACGGGGTCGGTCTGGTGTCAGCCTCTCCTCGTGACGGGGTCGGTCTGGTGTCAGCCTCGCTAGTGACGGTTTCAGTCTGGTGTCAGCCTCTCCTCGTGACGGTGTCAGTCTGGTGTCAGCCTCGCTAGTGACGGTGTCAGTCTGGTGTCAGCCTCGCTAGTGACGGTTTCAGTCTGGTGTCAGCCTCGCTAGTGACGGTTTCAGTCTGGTGTCAGCCTCTCCTCGTGACGGTGTCAGTCTGGTGTCAGCCTCTCCTCGTGACAGTGTCAGTCTGGTGTCAGCCTCGCTAGTGACGGTTTCAGTCTGGTGTCAGCCTCTCCTCGTGACGGTGTCAGTCTGGTGTCAGCCTCTCCTCGTGACGGTGTCAGTCTGGTGTCAGCCTCGCTAGTGACGGTTTCAGTCTGGTGTCAGCCTCGCTAGTGACGGTTTCAGTCTGGTGTCAGCCTCGCTAGTGACGGTTTCAGTCTGGTGTCAGCCTCTCCTCGTGACGGTGTCCGTCTGGTGTCAGCCTCGCTAGTGACGGTGTCAGTCTGGTGTCAGCCTCTCCTCGTGACGGTGTCAGTCTGGTGTCAGCCTCTCCTCGTGACGGTGTCGGTCTGGTGTCAGCCTTGCCTCGTGACGGTGTCGGTCTGGTGTCATCCTCGCTAGTGACGGTGTCGGTCTGGTGTCATCCTCGCCTCGTGACGGGGTCGGTCTGGTGTCAGCCTCGCTAGTGACGGAGTCGGTCTGGTGTCAGCCTCTCCTCGTGACGGTGTCGGTCTGGTGTCAGCCTCTCCTCGTGACGGTGTCGGTCTGGTGTCAGCCTCTCCTCGTGACAGGGTCCGTCTGGTGTCAGCCTCGCTAGTGACGGTTTCGGTCTGGTGTCAGCCTCTCCTCGTGACGGTGTCAGTCTGGTGTCAGCCTCGCTAGTGACGGTGTCAGTCTGGTGTCAGCCTCGCTAGTGACGGTGTCAGTCTGGTGTCAGCCTCTCCTCGTGACGGTGTCAGTCTGGTGTCAGCCTCTCCTCGTGACGGTGTCAGTCTGGTGTCAGCCTCGCTAGTGACGGTTTCAGTCTGGTGTCAGCCTCTCCTTGTGACGGTGTCCGTCTGGTGTCAGCCTCTCCTCGTGACGGTGTCAGTCTGGTGTCAGCCTCGCTAGTGACGGGGTCGGTCTGGTGTCAGCCTCTCCTCGTGACGGGGTCGGTCTGGTGTCAGCCTCTCCTCCTGACGGTGTCGGTCTGGTGTCAGCCTCTCCTCGTGACGGGGTCCGTCTGGTGTCAGCCTCTCCTCGTGACGGGGTCGGTCTGGTGTCAGCCTCTCCTCGTGACGGGGTCGGTCTGGTGTCAGCCTCGCTAGTGACGGTTTCAGTCTGGTGTCAGCCTCTCCTCGTGACGGTGTCAGTCTGGTGTCAGCCTCGCTAGTGACGGTGTCAGTCTGGTGTCAGCCTCGCTAGTGACGGTTTCAGTCTGGTGTCAGCCTCTCCTCGTGACGGTGTCAGTCTGGTGTCAGCCTCGCTAGTGACGGGGTCGGTCTGGTGTCAGCCTCTCCTCGTGACGGGGTCGGTCTGGTGTCAGCCTCTCCTCGTGACGGTGTCAGTCTGGTGTCAGCCTCGCTAGTGACGGTTTAAGTCTGGTGTCAGCCTCTCCTCGTGACGGTGTCCGTCTGGTGTCAGCCTCGCTAGTGACGGGGTCGGTCTGGTGTCAGCCTCGCTAGTGACGGGGTCGGTCTGGTGTCAGCCTCGCCTCGTGACGGTGTCGGTCTGGTGTCAGCATCGCCTCGTGACGGTGTCGGTCTGGTGTCATCCTCGCTAGTGACGGTGTCGGTCTGGTGTCATCCTCGCCTCGTGACGGGGTCGGTCTGGTGTCAGCCTCGCTAGTGACGGAGTCGGTCTGGTGTCAGCCTCTCCTCGTGACAGGGTCCGTCTGGTGTCAGCCTCGCTAGTGACGGTTTCAGTCTGGTGTCAGCCTCTCCTCGTGACGGTGTCCGTCTGGTGTCAGCCTCTCCTCGTGACGGTGTCAGTCTGGTTTCAGCCTCGCTAGTGACGGTGTCAGTCTGGTGTCAGCCTCGCTAGTGACGGTGTCAGTCTGGTGTCAGCCTCTCCTCGTGACGGTGTCAGTCTGGTGTCAGCCTCTCCTCGTGACGGTGTCAGTCTGGTGTCAGCCTCTCCTCGTGACGGTGTCAGTCTGGTGTCAGCCTCGCTAGTGACGGTGTCAGTCTGGTGTCAGCCTCGCTAGTGACGGTGTCAGTCTGGTGTCAGCCTCTCCTCGTGACGGTGTCAGTCTGGTGTCAGCCTCTCCTCGTGACGGTGTCAGTCTGGTGTCAGCCTCGCTAGTGACGGTTTCAGTCTGGTGTCAGCCTCTCCTCGTGACGGTGTCCGTCTGGTGTCAGCCTCTTCTCGTGACGGTGTCAGTCTGGTGTCAGCCTCGCTAGTGACGGGGTCGGTCTGGTGTCAGCCTCTCCTCGTGACGGGGTCGGTCTGGTGTCAGCCTCTCCTCGTGACGGTGTCGGTCTGGTGTCAGCCTCTCCTCGTGACGGGGTCCGTCTGGTGTCAGCCTCTCCTCGTGACGGTGTCAGTCTGGTGTCAGCCTCGCTAGTGACGGGGTCGGTCTGGTGTCAGCCTCTCCTCGTGACGGGGTCGGTCTGGTGTCAGCCTCGCTAGTGACGGGGTCGGTCTGGTGTCAGCCTCTCCTCGTGACGGGGTCGGTCTGGTGTCAGCCTCTCCTCGTGACGGTGTCGGTCTGGTGTCAGCCTCTCCTCGTGACGGGGTCCGTCTGGTGTCAGCCTCACCTCGTGACGGGGTCGGTCTGGTGTCAGCCTCTCCTCGTGACGGGGTCGGTCTGGTGTCAGCCTCGCTAGTGACGGTTTCAGTCTGGTGTCAGCCTCTCCTCGTGACGGTGTCAGTCTGGTGTCAGCCTCGCTAGTGACGGTGTCAGTCTGGTGTCAGCCTCGCTAGTGATGGTTTCAGTCTGGTGTCAGCCTCGCTAGTGACGGTTTCAGTCTGGTGTCAGCCTCTCCTCGTGACGGTGTCAGTCTGGTGTCAGCCTCTCCTCGTGACAGTGTCAGTCTGGTGTCAGCCTCGCTAGTGACGGTTTCAGTCTGGTGTCAGCCTCTCCTCGTGACGGTGTCAGTCTGGTGTCAGCCTCTCCTCGTGACGGTGTCAGTCTGGTGTCAGCCTCGCTAGTGACGGTTTCAGTCTGGTGTCAGCCTCGCTAGTGACGGTTTCAGTCTGGTGTCAGCCTCTCCTCGTGACGGTGTCCGTCTGGTGTCAGCCTCGCTAGTGACGGTGTCAGTCTGGTGTCAGCCTCTCCTCGTGACGGTGTCAGTCTGGTGTCAGCCTCTCCTCGTGACGGTGTCGGTCTGGTGTCAGCCTTGCCTCGTGACGGTGTCGGTCTGGTGTCATCCTCGCTAGTGACGGTGTCGGTCTGGTGTCATCCTCGCCTCGTGACGGGGTCGGTCTGGTGTCAGCCTCGCTAGTGACGGAGTCGGTCTGGTGTCAGCCTCTCCTCGTGACGGTGTCGGTCTGGTGTCAGCCTCTCCTCGTGACGGTGTCGGTCTGGTGTCAGCCTCTCCTCGTGACAGGGTCCGTCTGGTGTCAGCCTCGCTAGTGACGGTTTCGGTCTGGTGTCAGCCTCTCCTCGTGACGGTGTCAGTCTGGTGTCAGCCTCGCTAGTGACGGTGTCAGTCTGGTGTCAGCCTCGCTAGTGACGGTGTCAGTCTGGTGTCAGCCTCTCCTCGTGACGGTGTCAGTCTGGTGTCAGCCTCTCCTCGTGACGGTGTCAGTCTGGTGTCAGCCTCGCTAGTGACGGTTTCAGTCTGGTGTCAGCCTCTCCTTGTGACGGTGTCCGTCTGGTGTCAGCCTCTCCTCGTGACGGTGTCAGTCTGGTGTCAGCCTCGCTAGTGACGGGGTCGGTCTGGTGTCAGCCTCTCCTCGTGACGGGGTCGGTCTGGTGTCAGCCTCTCCTCCTGACGGTGTCGGTCTGGTGTCAGCCTCTCCTCGTGACGGGGTCCGTCTGGTGTCAGCCTCTCCTCGTGACGGGGTCGGTCTGGTGTCAGCCTCGCTAGTGACGGTTTCAGTCTGGTGTCAGCCTCTCCTCGTGACGGTGTCAGTCTGGTGTCAGCCTCGCTAGTGACGGTGTCAGTCTGGTGTCAGCCTCGCTAGTGACGGTTTCAGTCTGGTGTCAGCCTCTCCTCGTGACGGTGTCAGTCTGGTGTCAGCCTCGCTAGTGACGGGGTCGGTCTGGTGTCAGCCTCTCCTCGTGACGGGGTCGGTCTGGTGTCAGCCTCTCCTCGTGACGGTGTCAGTCTGGTGTCAGCCTCGCTAGTGACGGTTTAAGTCTGGTGTCAGCCTCTCCTCGTGACGGTGTCCGTCTGGTGTCAGCCTCGCTAGTGACGGGGTCGGTCTGGTGTCAGCCTCGCTAGTGACGGGGTCGGTCTGGTGTCAGCCTCGCCTCGTGACGGTGTCGGTCTGGTGTAAGCATCGCCTCGTGACGGTGTCGGTCTGGTGTCATCCTCGCTAGTGACGGTGTCGGTCTGGTGTCATCCTCGCCTCGTGACGGGGTCGGTCTGGTGTCAGCCTCGCTAGTGACGGAGTCGGTCTGGTGTCAGCCTCTCCTCGTGACAGGGTCCGTCTGGTGTCAGCCTCGCTAGTGACGGTGTAAGTCTGGTGTCAGCCTCTCCTCGTGACGGTGTCAGTCTGGTGTCAGCCTCTCCTCGTGACGGTGTCAGTCTGGTGTCAGCCTCGCTAGTGACGGTGTCAGTCTGGTGTCAGCCTCGCTAGTGACGGTTTCAGTCTGGTGTCAGCCTCTCCTCGTGACGGTGTCAGTCTGGTGTCAGCCTCGCTAGTAACGGTTTCAGTCTGGTGTCAGCCTCTCCTCGTGACGGTGTCAGTCTGGTGTCAGCCTCTCCTCGTGACGGTGTCAGTCTGGTGTCAGCCTCGCTAGTGACGGTTTCAGTCTGGTGTCAGCCTCTCCTCGTGACGGTGTCCGTTCTGGTGTCAGCCTCGCTAGTGACGGGGTCGGTCTGGTGTCAGCCTCGCTAGTGACGGGGTCGGTCTGGTGTCAGCCTCGCCTCGTGACGGTGTCGGTCTGGTGTCAGCCTCACCTCGTGACGGTGTCAGTCTGGTGTCAGCCTCTCCTCGTGACGGTGTCAGTCTGGTGTCAGCCTCTCCTCGTGACGGTGTCAGTCTGGTGTCAGCCTCGCTAGTGACGGTTTCAGTCTGGTGTCAGCCTCTCCTCGTGACGGTGTCCGTCTGGTGTCAGCCTATCCTCGTGACGGTGTCAGTCTGGTGTCAGCCTCGCTAGTGACGGTGTCAGTCTGGTGTCAGCCTCGCTAGTGACGGTGTCAGTCTGGTGTCAGCCTCGCTAGTGACGGTTTCAGTCTGGTGTCAGCCTCTCCTCGTGACGGTGTCCGTCTGGTGTCAGCCTCTCCTCGTGACGGTGTCAGTCTGGTGTCAGCCTCGCTAGTGACGGGGTCGGTCTGGTGTCAGCCTCTCCTCGTGACGGGGTCGGTCTGGTGTCAGCCTCTCCTCGTGACGGTGTCAGTCTGGTGTCAGCCTCGCTAGTGACGGTGTCAGTCTGGTGTCAGCCTCTCCTCGTGACGGTGTCAGTCTGGTGTCAGCCTCTCCTCGTGACGGTGTCAGTCTGGTGTCAGCCTCGCTAGTGACGGTTTCAGTCTGGTGTCAGCCTCTCCTCGTGACGGTGTCCGTCTGGTGTCAGCCTCTCCTCGTGACGGTGTCAGTCTGGTGTCAGCCTCGCTAGTGACGGGGTCGGTCTGGTGTCAGCCTCTCCTCGTGACGGGGTCGGTCTGGTGTCAGCCTCTCCTCCTGACGGTGTCGGTCTGGTGTCAGCCTCTCCTCGTGACGGGGTCCGTCTGGTGTCAGCCTCTCCTCGTGACGGGGTCGGTCTGGTGTCAGCCTCTCCTCGTGACGGGGTCGGTCTGGTGTCAGCCTCGCTAGTGACGGTTTCAGTCTGGTGTCAGCCTCTCCTCGTGACGGTGTCAGTCTGGTGTCAGCCTCGCTAGTGACGGTGTCAGTCTGGTGTCAGCCTCGCTAGTGACGGTTTCAGTCTGGTGTCAGCCTCTCCTCGTGACGGTGTCGGTCTGGTGTCAGCCTCGCTAGTGACGGGGTCGGTCTGGTGTCAGCCTCTCCTCGTGACGGTGTCAGTCTGGTGTCAGCCTCGCTAGTGACGGTGTCAGTCTGGTGTCAGCCTCGCTAGTGACGGTTTCAGTCTGGTGTCAGCCTCTCCTCGTGACGGTGTCAGTCTGGTGTCAGCCTCGCTAGTGACGGTTTCAGTCTGGTGTCAGCCTCTCCTCGTGACGGTGTCAGTCTGGTGTCAGCCTCTCCTCGTGACGGTGTCAGTCTGGTGTCAGCCTCGCTAGTGACGGTTTCAGTCTGGTGTCAGCCTCTCCTCGTGACGGTGTCAGTCTGGTGTCAGCCTCGCTAGTGACGGTTTCAGTCTGGTGTCAGCCTCTCCTCGTGACGGTGTCCGTCTGGTGTCAGCCTCGCTAGTGACGGGGTCGGTCTGGTGTCAGCCTCGCTAGTGACGGGGTCGGTCTGGTGTCAGCCTCGCCTCGTGACGGTGTCGGTCTGGTGTCAGCCTCGCCTCGTGACGGTGTCAGTCTGGTGTCAGCCTCTCCTCGTGACGGTGTCAGTCTGGTGTCAGCCTCGCTAGTGACGGTGTCAGTCTGGTGTCAGCCTCGCTAGTGACGGTGTCAGTCTGGTGTCAGCCTCGCCTCGTGACGGTGTCAGTCTGGTGTCAGCCTCTCCTCGTGACGGTGTCAGTCTGGTGTCAGCCTCTCCTCGTGACGGTGTCAGTCTGGTGTCAGCCTCGCTAGTGACGGTTTCAGTCTGGTGTCAGCCTCTCCTCGTGACGGTGTCCGTCTGGTGTCAGCCTCTCCTCGTGACGGTGTCAGTCTGGTGTCAGCCTCGCTAGTGACGGTGTCAGTCTGGTGTCAGCCTCGCTAGTGACGGTGTCAGTCTGGTGTCAGCCTCGCTAGTGACGGTGTCAGTCTGGTGTCAGCCTCTGCTCGTGACGGTGTCAGTCTGGTGTCAGCTTCGCTAGTGACGGTTTCAGTCTGGTGTCAGCCTCTCCTCGTGACGGTGTCCGTCTGGTGTCAGCCTCTCCTCGTGACGGAGTCAGTCTGGTGTCAGCCTCGCTAGTGACGGGGTCGGTCTGGTGTCAGCCTCTCCTCGTGACGGGGTCGGTCTGGTGTCAGCCTCTCCTCGTGACGGTGTCGGTCTGGTGTCAGCCTCTCCTCGTGACGGGGTCCGTCTGGTGTCATCCTCTCCTCGTGACGGGGTCCGTCTGGTGTCAGCCTCTCCTCGTGACGGGGTCGGTCTGGTGTCAGCCTCGCTAGTGACGGTTTCAGTCTGGTGTCAGCCTCTCCTCGTGACGGTGTCAGTCTGGTGTCAGCCTCGCTAGTGACGGTGTCAGTCTGGTGTCAGCCTCGCTAGTGACGGTTTCAGTCTGGTGTCAGCCTCTCCTCATGACGGTGTCAGTCTGGTGTCAGCCTCGCTAGTGACGGTTTCAGTCTGGTGTCAGCCTCTCCTCGTGACGGTGTCAGTCTGGTGTCAGCCTCTCCTCGTGACGGTGTCAGTCTCGCTAGTGACGGTTTCAGTCTGGTGTCAGCCTCTCCTCGTGACGGTGTCAGTCTGGTGTCAGCCTCTTCTCGTGACGGTGTCAGTCTGGTGTCAGCCTCGCTAGTGACGGTTTCAGTCTGGTGTCAGCCTCTCCTCGTGACGGTGTCGGTCTGGTGTCAGCCTCGCTAGTGACGGGGTCGGTCTGGTGTCAGCCTCGCTAGTGACGGGGTCGGTCTGGTGTCAGCCTCTCCTTGTGACGGTGTCGGTCTGGTGTCAGCCTCTCCTCGTGACTGTGTCGGTCTGGTGTCAGCCTCTCCTCGTGACAGGGTCCGTCTGGTGTCAGCCTCGCTAGTGACGGTTTCGGTCTGGTGTCAGCCTCTCCTCGTGACGGTGTCAGTCTGGTGTCAGCCTCGCTAGTGACGGTTTCAGTCTGGTGTCAGCCTCTCCTCATGACGGTGTCCGTCTGGTGTCAGCCTCTCCTCGTGACGGTGTCAGTCTGGTGTCAGCCTCGCTAGTGACGGGGTCGGTCTGGTGTCAGCCTCTCCTCGTGACGGGGTCGGTCTGGTGTCAGCCTCTCCTCGTGACGGTGTCGGTCTGGTGTCAGCCTCTCCTCGTGACGGGGTCCGTCTGGTGTCAGCCTCTCCTCGTGACGGGGTCGGTCTGGTGTCAGCCTCTCCTCGTGACGGTTTCAGTCTGGTGTCAGCCTCTCCTCGTGACGGTGTCAGTCTGGTGTCAGCCTCGCTTGTGACGGTTTCAGTCTGGTGTCAGCCTCTCCTCGTGACGGTGTCAGTCTGGTGTCAGCCTCGCTAGTGACGGGGTCGGTCTGGTGTCAGCCTCTCCTCGTGACGGGGTCGGTCTGGTGTCAGCCTCTCCTCGTGACGGTGTCAGTCTGGTGTCAGCCTCACTAGTGACGGGGTCGGTCTGGTGTCAGCCTCGCTAGTGACGGGGTCGGTCTGGTGTCAGCCTCGCCTCGTGACGGTGTCGGTCTGGTGTCAGCCTCGCCTCGTGACGGTGTCGGTCTGGTGTCATCCTCGCTAGTGACGGTGTCGGTCTGGTGTCAGCCTCGCTAGTGACGGTTTCAGTCTGGTGTCAGCCTCTCCTCGTGACGGTGTCGGTCTGGTGTCAGCCTCTCCTCGTGACGGTGTCGGTCTGGTGTCAGCCTCTCCTCGTGACAGGGTCCGTCTGGTGCCAGCCTCGCTAGTGACGGTTTCGGTCTGGTGTCAGCCTCTCCTCGTGACGGTGTCAGTCTGGTGTCAGCCTCGCTAGTGACTGTGTCAGTCTGGTGTCAGCCTCGCTAGTGACGGTGTCAGTCTGGTGTCAGCCTCTCCTCGTGACGGTGTCAGTCTGGTGTCAGCCTCTCCTCGTGACGGTGTCAGTCTGGTGTCAGCCTCGCTAGTGACGGGGTCGGTCTGGTGTCAGCCTCTCCTCGTGACGGGGGTCCGTCTGGTGTCAGCCTCTCCTCGTGACGGGGTCGGTCTGGTGTCAGCCTCTCCTCGTGACGGGGTCGGTCTGGTGTCAGCCTCGCTAGTGACGGTTTCAGTCTGGTGTCAGCCTCTCCTCGTGACGGTGTCAGTCTGGTGTCAGCCTCGCTAGTGACGGTGTCAGTCTGGTGTCAGCCTCGCTAGTGACGTTTTCAGTCTGGTGTCAGCCTCTCCTCGTGACGGTGTCAGTCTGGTGTCAGCCTCGCTAGTGACGGTTTCAGTCTGGTGTCAGCCTCTCCTCGTGACGGTGTCCGTCTGGTGTCAGCCTCGCTAGTGACGGGGTCGGTCTGGTGTCAGCCTCGCTAGTGACGGGGTCGGTCTGGTGTCAGCCTCGCCTCGTGACGGTGTCGGTCTGGTGTCAGCCTCGCCTCGTGACGGTGTCGGTCTGGTGTAATCCTCGCTAGTGACGGTGTCGGTCTGGTGTCATCCTCGCCTCGTGACGAGGTCGGTCTGGTGTCAGCCTCGCTAGTGACGGAGTCGGTCTGGTGTCAGCCTCTCCTCGTGATGGTGTCGGTCTGGTGTCAGCCTCTCCTCGTGACGGTGTCGGTCTGGTGTCAGCCTCTCCTCGTGACAGGGTCCGTCTGGTGTCAGCCTCGCTAGTGACGGTTTCGGTCTGGTGTCAGCCTCTCCTCGTGACGGTGTCGGTCTGGTGTCAGCCTCTCCTCGTGACGGTGTCGGTCTGGTGTCAGCCTCTCCTCGTGACGGGGTCGGTCTGGTGTCAGCCTCTCCTCGTGACGGGGTCGGTCTGGTGTCAGCCTCGCTAGTGACGGTTTCAGTCTGGTGTCAGCCTCTCCTCGTGACGGTGTCAGTCTGGTGTCTGCCTCGCTAGTGACGGGGTCGGTCTGGTGTCAGCCTCTCCTCATGACGGTGTCGGTCTGGTGTCAGCCTCTCCTCGTGACGGGGTCCGTCTGGTGTCAGCCTCTCCTCGTGACGGGGTCGGTCTGGTGTCAGCCTCTTCTCGTGACGGGGTCGGTCTGGTGTCATCCTCGCTAGTGACGGTGTCGGTCTGGTGTCATCCTCGCCTCGTGACGGTGTCGGTCTGGTGTCATCCTCGCTAGTGACGGTGTCGGTCTGGTGTCAGCCTCTCCTCGTGACGGTAGTCGGTCTGGTGTCAGCCTCTCCTCGTGACGGGGGTCGGTCTGGTGTCAGCCTCGCTAGTGACGGTTTCGGTCTGGTGTCAGCCTCTCCTCGTGACGGTGTCGGTCTGGTGTCATCCTCGCTAGTGACGGTGTCGGACTGGGGTCATCCTCGCCTCGTGATGGGGTCGGTCTGGTGTCAGACTCGCTTCGTGACGGGGTCGGTCTGGTGTCAGCCTCTCCTCGTGACGGGGTCGGTCTGGTGTCATCCTCGCCTCGTGACGGGGTCGGTCTGGTGTCAGCCACGCTAGTGACGGGGTCGGTCTGGTGTCAGCCTCTCCTCGTGACGGTTTCAGTCTGGTGTCAGCCTCTCCTCGTGACGGTGTCAGTCTGGTGTCAGCCTCGCTAGTGACGGTGTCAGTCTGGTGTCAGCCTCGCTTGTGACGGTTTCAGTCTGGTGTCAGCCTCTCCTCGTGACGGTGTCAGTCTGGTGTCAGCCTCGCTAGTGACGGGGTCGGTCTGGTGTCAGCCTCTCCTCGTGACGGGGTCGGTCTGGTGTCAGCCTCTCCTCGTGACGGTGTCAGTCTGGTGTCAGCCTCGCTAGTGACGGGGTCGGTCTGGTGTCAGCCTCGCTAGTGACGGGGTCGGTCTGGTGTCAGCCTCGCCTCGTGACGGTGTCGGTCTGGTGTCAGCCTCGCCTCGTGACGGTGTCGGTCTGGTGTCATCCTCGCTAGTGACGGTGTCGGTCTGGTGTCAGCCTCGCTAGTGACGGTTTCAGTCTGGTGTCAGCCTCTCCTCGTGACGGTGTCGGTCTGGTGTCAGCCTCTCCTCGTGACGGTGTCGGTCTGGTGTCAGCCTCTCCTCGTGACAGGGTCCGTCTGGTGCCAGCCTCGCTAGTGACGGTTTCGGTCTGGTGTCAGCCTCTCCTCGTGACGGTGTCAGTCTGGTGTCAGCCTCGCTAGTGACTGTGTCAGTCTGGTGTCAGCCTCGCTAGTGACGGTGTCAGTCTGGTGTCAGCCTCTCCTCGTGACGGTGTCAGTCTGGTGTCAGCCTCTCCTCGTGACGGTGTCAGTCTGGTGTCAGCCTCGCTAGTGACGGGGTCGGTCTGGTGTCAGCCTCTCCTCGTGACGGGGTCCGTCTGGTGTCAGCCTCTCCTCGTGACGGGGTCGGTCTGGTGTCAGCCTCTCCTCGTGACGGGGTCGGTCTGGAGTCAGCCTCGCTAGTGACGGTTTCAGTCTGGTGTCAGCCTCTCCTCGTGACGGTGTCAGTCTGGTGTCAGCCTCGCTAGTGACGGTGTCAGTCTGGTGTCAGCCTCGCTAGTGACGTTTTCAGTCTGGTGTCAGCCTCTCCTCGTGACGGTGTCAGTCTGGTGTCAGCCTCGCTAGTGACGGTTTCAGTCTGGTGTCAGCCTCTCCTCGTGACGGTGTCCGTCTGGTGTCAGCCTCGCTAGTGACGGGGTCGGTCTGGTGTCAGCCTCGCTAGTGACGGGGTCGGTCTGGTGTCAGCCTCGCCTCGTGACGGTGTCGGTCTGGTGTCAGCCTCGCCTCGTGACGGTGTCGGTCTGGTGTAATCCTCGCTAGTGACGGTGTCGGTCTGGTGTCAGCCTCGCTAGTGACGGGGTCGGTCTGGTGTCAGCCTCTCCTCGTGACGGGGTCGGTCTGGTGTCAGCCTCTCCTCGTGACGGTGTCGGTCTGGTGTCAGCCTCTCCTCGTGACGGGGTCCGTCTGGTGTCAGCCTCTCCTCGTGACGGGGTCGGTCTGGTGTCAGCCTCTCCTCGTGACGGGGTCGGTCTGGTGTCAGCCTCTCCTCGTGACGGTGTCGGTCTGGTGTCAGCCTCTCCTCGTGACGGGGTCCGTCTGGTGTCAGCCTCTCCTCGTGACGGGGTCGGTCTGGTGTCAGCCTCTCCTCGTGACGGTGTCGGTCTGGTGTCAGCCTCGCTAGTGACGGTTTCAGTCTGGTGTCAGCCTCTCCTCGTGACGGTGTCAGTCTGGTGTCAGCCTCGCTAGTGACGGTGTCAGTCTGGTGTCAGCCTCGCTAGTGACGGTTTCAGTCTGGTGTCAGCCTCTCCTCGTGACGGTGTCAGTCTGGTGTCAGCCTCGCTAGTGACGGTTTCAGTCTGGTGTCAGCCTCTCCTCGTGACGGTGTCAGTCTGGTGTCAGCCTCTCCTCGTGACGGTGTCAGTCTGGTGTCAGCCTCGCTAGTGACGGTTTCAGTCTGGTGTCAGCCTCTCCTCGTGACGGTGTCAGTCTGGTTTCAGCCTCGCTAGTGACGGTTTCAGTCTGGTGTCAGCCTCTCCTCGTGACGGTGTCCGTCTGGTGTCAGCCTCGCTAGTGACGGGGTCGGTCTGGTGTCAGCCTCGCTAGTGACGGGGTCGGTCTGGTGTCAGCCTATCCTTGTGACGGTGTCGGTCTGGTGTCAGCCTCTCCTCGTGACGGTGTCGGTCTGGTGTCAGCCTCTCCTCGTGACAGGGTCCGTCTGGTGTCAGTCTCGCTAGTGACGGTTTCGGTCTGGTGTCAGCCTCTCCTCGTGACGGTGTCAGTCTGGTGTCAGCCTCGCTAGTGACGGTGTCAGTCTGGTGTCAGCCTCGCTAGTGACGGTGTCAGTCTGGTGTCAGCCTCTCCTCGTGACGGTGTCAGTCTGGTGTCAGCCTCTCCTCGTGACGGTGTCAGTCTGGTGTCAGCCTCGCTAGTGACGGTTTCAGTCTGGTGTCAGCCTCTCCTCGTGACGGTGTCCGTCTGGTGTCAGCCTCTCCTCGTGACGGTGTCAGTCTGGTGTCAGCCTCGCTAGTGACGGGGTCGGTCTGGTGTCAGCCTCTCCTCGTGACGGGGTCGGTCTGGTGTCAGCCTCTCCTCGTGACGGTGTCGGTCTGGTGTCAGCCTCTCCTCGTGACGGGGTCCGTCTGGTGTCAGCCTCTCCTCGTGACGGGGTCGGTCTGGTGTCAGCCTCTCCTCGTGAGGGGGTCGGTCTGGTGTCAGCCTCGCTAGTGACGGTTTCAGTCTGGTGTCAGCCATTCCTCGTGACGGTGTCAGTCTGGTGTCAGCCTCGCTAGTGACGGTGTCAGTCTGGTGTCAGCCTCGCTTGTGACGGTTTCAGTCTGGTGTCAGCCTCTCCTCGTGACGTTGTCAGTCTGGTGTCTGCCTCGCTAGTGACTGGGTCGGTCTGGTGTCAGCCTCTCCTCGTGACGGGGTCGGTCTGGTGTCAGCCTCTCCTCGTGACGGTGTCAGTCTGGTGTCAGCCTCGCTAGTGACGGGGTCGGTCTGGTGTCAGCCTCGCTAGTGACGGGGTCGGTCTGGTGTCAGCCTCGCCTCGTGACGGTGTCGGTCTGGTGTCAGCCTCGCCTCGTGACGGTGTCGGTCTGGTGTCAGCCTCTCCTCGTGACAGGGTCCGTCTGGTGCCAGCCTCGCTAGTGACGGTTTCGGTCTGGTGTCAGCCTCGCTAGTGACGGGGTCGGTCTGGTGTCAGCCTCGCCTCGTGACGGTGTCGGTCTGGTGTCAGCCTCGCCTCGTGACGGTGTCGGTCTGGTGTCATCCTCGCTAGTGACGGTGTCGGTCTGGTGTCATCCTCGCCTCGTGACGGGGTCCGTCTGGTGTCAGCCTCGCTAGTGACGGTTTCAGTCTGGTGTCAGCCTCTCCTCGTGACGGTGTCCGTCTGGTGTCAGCCTCTCCTCGTGACGGTGTCAGTCTGGTGTCAGCCTCGCTAGTGACGGGGTCGGTCTGGTGTCAGCCTCTCCTCGTGACGGGGTCGGTCTGGTGTCAGCCTCTCCTCGTGACGGTGTCGGTCTGGTGTCAGCCTCTCCTCGTGACGGGGTCCGTCTGGTGTCAGCCTCTCCTCGTGACGGGGTCGGTCTGGTGTCAGCCTCTCCTCGTGACGGTGTCAGTCTGGTGTCAGCCTCGCTAGTGACGGTGTCAGTCTGGTGTCAGCCTCTCCTCGTGACGGTGTCAGTCTGGTGTCAGCCTCGCTAGTGACGGTTTCAGTCTGGTGTCAGCCTCTCCTCGTGACGGTGTCAGTCTGGTGTCAGCCTCTCCTCGTGACGGTGTCAGTCTGGTGTCAGCCTCTCCTCGTGACGGTGTCAGTCTGGTGTCAGCCTCGCTAGTGACGGTGTCAGTCTGGTGTCAGCCTCTCCTCGTGACGGTGTCAGTCTGGTGTCAGCCTCGCTAGTGACGGTTTCAGTCTGGTGTCAGCCTCTCCTCGTGACGGTGTCCGTCTGGTGTCAGCCTCGCTAGTGACGGTGTCGGTCTGGTGTCATCCTCGCTAGTGACGGTGTCGGTCTGGTGTCAGCCTCGCCTCGTGACGGTGTCGGTCTGGTGTCATCCTCGCTAGTGACGGTGTCGGTCTGGTGTCATCCTCGCCTCGTGACGAGGTCGGTCTGGTGTCAGCCTCGCTAGTGACGGAGTCGGTCTGGTGTCAGCCTCTCCTCGTGACGATGTCGGTCTGGTGTCAGCCTCTCCTCGTGACGGTGTCGGTCTGGTGTCAGCCTCTCCTCGTGACAGGGTCCGTCTGGTGTCAGCCTCGCTAGTGACGGTTTCGGTCTGGTGTCAGCCTCTCCTCGTGACGGTGTCCGTCTGGTGTCAGCCTCTCCTCGTGACGGTGTCAGTCTGGTGTCAGCCTCGCTAATGACGGGGTCGGTCTGGTGTCAGCCTCTCCTCGTGACGGGGTCGGTCTGGTGTCAGCCTCTCCTCGTGACGGTGTCGGTCCGGTGTCAGCCTCTCCTCGTGACGGGGTCCGTCTGGTGTCAGCCTCTCCTCGTGACGGGGTCGGTCTGGTGTCAGCCTCTCCTCGTGACGGGGTCGGTCTGGTGTCAGCCTCGCTAGTGACGGTTTCAGTCTGGTGTCAGCCTCTCCTCGTGACGGTGTCAGTCTGGTGTCAGCCTCGCTAGTGACGGTGTCAGTCTGGTGTCAGCCTCGCTAGTGACGGTTTCAGTCTGGTGTCAGCCTCTCCTCGTGACGGTGTCAGTCTGGTGTCAGCCTCGCTAGTGACGGGGTCGGTCTGGTGTCAGCCTCTCCTCGTGACGGGGTCGGTCTGGTGTCAGCCTCTCCTCGTGACGGTGTCAGTCTGGTGTCAGCCTCGCTAGTGACGGTTTCAGTCTGGTGTCAGCCTCTCCTCGTGACGGTGTCCGTCTGGTGTCAGCCTCGCTAGTGACGGGGTCGGTCTGGTGTCAGCCTCGCTAGTGACGGGGTCGGTCTGGTGTCAGCCTCGCCTCGTGACGGTGTCGGTCTGGTGTCAGCCTCGCCTCGTGACGGTGTCGGTCTGGTGTCATCCTCGCTAGTGACGGTGTCGGTCTGGTGTCATCCTCGCCTCGTGACAGGGTCGGTCTGGTGTCAGCCTCGCTAGTGACGGAGTCGGTCTGGTGTCAGCCTCTCCTCGTGACGGTGTCGGTCTGGTATCAGCCTCTCCTCGTGACGGTGTCGGTCTGGTGTCAGCCTCTCCTCGTGACAGGGTCCGTCTGGTGTCAGCCTCGCTAGTGACGGTTTCGGTCTGGTGTCAGCCTCTCCTCGTGACGGTGTCAGTCTGGTGTCAGCCTCGCTAGTGACGGTGTCAGTCTGGTGTCAGCCTCGCTAGTGACGGTGTCAGTCTGGTGTCAGCCTCTCCTCGTGACGGTGTCAGTCTGGTGTCAGCCTCTCCTCGTGACGGTGTCAGTCTGGTGTCAGCCTCGCTAGTGACGGTTTCAGTCTGGTGTCAGCCTCTCCTCGTGACGGTGTCCGTCTGGTGTCAGCCTCTCCTCGTGACGGTTTCAGTCTGGTGTCAGCCTCTCCTCGTGACGGTGTCAGTCTGGTGTCAGCCTCGCTAGTGACGGGGTCGGTCTGGTGTCAGCCTCTCCTCGTGACGGTGTCGGTCTGGTGTCAGCCTCGCCTCGTGACGGTGTCGGTCTGGTGTCATCCTCGCCTCGTGACGGGGTCGGTCTGGTGTCAGCCTCTCCTCGTGACGGTGTCGGTCTGGTGTCAGCCTCTCCTCGTGACGGTGTCGGTCTGGTGTCAGCCTCTCCTCGTGACAGGGTCCGTCTGGTGTCAGCCTCGCTAGTGACGGTTTCGGTCTGGTGTCAGCCTCTCCTCGTGACGGTGTCAGTCTGGTGTCAGCCTCGCTAGTGACGGTGTCAGTCTGGTGTCAGCCTCTCCTCGTGACGGTGTCAGTCTGGTGTCAGCCTCGCTAGTGACGGTGTCAGTCTGGTGTCAGCCTCTCTAGTGACGGTGTCAGTCTGGTGTCAGCCTCTCCTTGTGACGGTGTCAGTCTGGTGTCAGCCTCTCCTCGTGACGGTGTCAGTCTGGTGTCAGCCTCGCTAGTGACGGTTTCAGTCTGGTGTCAGCCTCTCCTCGTGACGGTGTCCGTCTGGTGTCAGCCTCGCTAGTGACGGGGTCGGTCTGGTGTCAGCCTCGCTAGTGACGGGGTCGGTCTGGTGTCAGCCTCGCCTAGTGACGGGGTCGGTCTGGTGTCAGCCTCGCCTCGTGACGGTGTCGGTCTGGTGTCATCCTCGCTAGTGACGGTGTCGGTCTGGTGTCATCCTCGCCTCGTGACGGGGTCGGTCTGGTGTCAGCCTCGCTAGTGACGGAGTCGGTCTGGTGTCAGCCTCTCCTCGTGACGGTGTCGGTCTGGTGTCAGCCTCTCCTCGTGACGGTGTCGGTCTGGTGTCAGCCTCGCCTCGTGACGGTGTCGGTCTGGTGTCAGCCTCGCCTCGTGACGGTGTCGGTCTGGTGTCAGCCTCGCTAGTGACGGTGTCAGTCTGGTGTCAGCCTCGCTAGTGACGGTGTCAGTCTGGTGTCAGCCTCTCCTCGTGACGGTGTCAGTCTGGTGTCAGCCTCGCTAGTGACGGTGTCAGTCTGGTGTCAGCCTCGCTAGTGACGGTGTCAGTCTGGTGTCAGCCTCTCCTCGTGACGGTGTCAGTCTGGTGTCAGCCTCTCCTCGTGACGGTGTCAGTCTGGTGTCAGCCTCGCTAGTGACGGTTTCAGTCTGGTGTCAGCCTCTCCTCGTGACGGTGTCCGTCTGGTGTCAGCCTCTCCTCGTGACGGTGTCAGTCTGGTGTCAGCCTCGCTAGTGACGGGGTCGGTCTGGTGTCAGCCTCTCCTCGTGACGGGGTCGGTCTGGTGTCAGCCTCTCCTCGTGACGGTGTCGGTCTGGTGTCAGCCTCTCCTCGTGACGGGGTCCGTCTGGTGTCAGCCTCTCCTCGTGACGGTGTCGGTCTGGTGTCAGCCTCTCCTCGTGATGGGGTCGGTCTGGTGTCAGCCTCGCTAGTGACGGTTTCAGTCTGGTGTCAGCCTCTCCTCGTGACGGTGTCAGT
>NW_028321299.1:0-24516 GCF_062004578.1 Staurois parvus | reverse complement strand
CAGCCAGGCACCGGGTCCGGCTCGCACTAGTTGCAGCCAGGCACCGGGCTTGGCCTGCACTAGTTGCAGCCAGGCACCGGGTCCGGCTCGCACTAGTTGCAGCCAGGCACCGGGTCCGGCTCGCACTAGTTGCAGCCAGGCACCGGGCTTGGCCTGCACTAGTTGCAGCCAGGCACCGGGTCCGGCTCGCACTAGTTGCAGCCAGGCACCGGGTCCGGCTCGCACTAGTTGCAGCCAGGCACCGGGTCCGGCTCGCACTAGTTGCAGCCAGGCACCGGGCTTGGCCTGCACTAGTTGCAGCCAGGCACCGGGCTTGGCTCGCACTAGATGCAGCCAGGCACCGGGTCCGGCTCGCACTAGATGCAGCCAGGCACCGGGCTTGGCCTGCACTAGTTGCAGCCAGGCACCGGGTCCGGCCTGCACTAGTTGCAGCCAGGCACCGGGTCCGGCCTGCACTAGTTGCAGCCAGGCACCGGGCTTGGCCTGCACTAGTTGCAGCCAGGCACCGGGTCCGGCTCGCACTAGTTGCAGCCAGGCACCGGGTCCGGCTCGCACTAGTTGCAGCCAGGCACCGGGTCCGGCTCGCACTAGTTGCAGCCAGGCACCGGGTCCGGCTCGCACTAGTTGCAGCCAGGCACCGGGTCCGGCTCGCACTAGTTGCAGCCAGGCACCGGGTCCGGCTCGCACTAGTTGCAGCCAGGCACCGGGTCCGGCTCGCACTAGTTGCAGCCAGGCACCGGGTCCGGCCCGCACTAGATGCAGCCAGGCACCGGGTCCGGCTCGCACTAGATGCAGCCAGGCACCGGGTCCGGCTCGCACTAGTTGCAGCCAGGCACCGGGCTTGGCCTGCACTAGTTGCAGCCAGGCACCGGGCTTGGCCTGCACTAGT
This sequence comes from Staurois parvus, assembly GCF_062004578.1. Classification (NCBI taxonomy): domain Eukaryota; kingdom Metazoa; phylum Chordata; class Amphibia; order Anura; family Ranidae; genus Staurois; species Staurois parvus. The sequence continues at coordinate 23,627 of NW_028321299.1, read as the reverse complement.
TGCAGCCAGGCACCGGGCTTGGCCTGCACTAGTTGCAGCCAGGCACCGGGCTTGGCCTGCACTAGTTGCAGCCAGGCACCGGGCTTGGCCTGCACTAGTTGCAGCCAGGCACCGGGCTTGGCCTGCACTAGTTGCAGCCAGGCACCGGGCTTGGCCTGCACTAGTTGCAGCCAGGCACCGGGCTTGGCCTGCACTAGTTGCAGCCAGGCACCGGGCTTGGCCTGCACTAGTTGCAGCCAGGCACCGGGCTTGGCCTGCACTAGTTGCAGCCAGGCACCGGGCTTGGCCTGCACTAGTTGCAGCCAGGCACCGGGCTTGGCCTGCACTAGTTGCAGCCAGGCACCGGGCTTGGCTCGCACTAGATGCAGCCAGGCACCGGGTCCGGCTCGCACTAGTTGCAGCCAGGCACCGGGCTTGGCCTGCACTAGTTGCAGCCAGGCACCGGGCTTGGCTCGCACTAGATGCAGCCAGGCACCGGGTCCGGCTCGCACTAGTTGCAGCCAGGCACCGGGCTTGGCCTGCACTAGTTGCAGCCAGGCACCGGGCTTGGCCTGCACTAGTTGCAGCCAGGCACCGGGTCCGGCTCGCACTAGTTGCAGCCAGGCACCGGGTCCGGCTCGCACTAGTTGCAGCCAGGCACCGGGCTTGGCCTGCACTAGTTGCAGCCAGGCACCGGGCTTGGCCTGCACTAGTTGCAGCCAGGCACCGGGCTTGGCCTGCACTAGTTGCAGCCAGGCACCGGGCTTGGCCTGCACTAGTTGCAGCCAGGCACCGGGTCCGGCTCGCACTAGTTGCAGCCAGGCACCGGGCTTGGTCTGCACTAGTTGCAGCCAGGCACAGGGTCCGGCTCGCACTAGTTGCAGCCAGGCACCGGGCTTGGCCTGCACTAGTTGCAGCCAGGCACCGTTTCCGGCTCGCACTAGTTGCAGCCAGGCACCGGGCTTGGCCTGCACTAGTTGCAGCCAGGCACCGGGCTTGGCCTGCACTAGTTGCAGCCAGGCACCGTTTCCGGCTCGCACTAGTTGCAGCCAGGCACCGGGCTTGGCCTGCACTAGTTGCAGCCAGGCACCGGGCTTGGCCTGCACTAGTTGCAGCCAGGCACCGGGTCCGGCCTGCACTAGTTGCAGCCAGGCACCGGGTCCGGCCTGCACTAGTTGCAGCCAGGCACCGGGCTTGGCCCGCACTAGTTGCAGCCAGGCACCGGGTCCGGCCCGCACTAGTTGCAGCCAGGCACCGGGTCCGGCCCGCACTAGTTGCAGCCAGGCACCGGGTCCGGCCCGCACTAGTTGCAGCCAGGCACCGGGTCCGGCTCGCACTAGTTGCAGCCAGGCACCGGGTCCGGCTCGCACTAGTTGCAGCCAGGCACCGGGTCCGGCTCGCACTAGTTGCAGCCAGGCACCGGGTCCGGCTCGCACTAGTTGCAGCCAGGCACCGGGTCCGGCTCGCACTAGTTGCAGCCAGGCACCGGGTCCGGCTCGCACTAGATGCAGCCAGGCACCGGGTCCGGCTCGCACTAGATGCAGCCAGGCACCGGGTCCGGCTCGCACTAGATGCAGCCAGGCACCGGGCTTGGCCTTGCACTAGTTGCAGCCAGGCACCGGGTCCGGCCTGCACTAGTTGCAGCCAGGCACCGGGCTTGGCCTGCACTAGTTGCAGCCAGGCACCGGGTCCGGCTCGCACTAGTTGCAGCCAGGCACCGGGCTTGGCCTGCACTAGTTGCAGCCAGGCACCGGGTCCGGCTCGCACTAGTTGCAGCCAGGCACCGGGTCCGGCTCGCACTAGTTGCAGCCAGGCACCGGGTCCGGCCCGCACTAGATGCAGCCAGGCACCGGGTCCGGCTCGCACTAGATGCAGCCAGGCACCGGGTCCGGCTCGCACTAGTTGCAGCCAGGCACCGGGCTTGGCCTGCACTAGTTGCAGCCAGGCACCGGGCTTGGCCTGCACTAGTTGCAGCCAGGCACCGGGCTTGGCCTGCACTAGTTGCAGCCAGGCACCGGGCTTGGCCTGCACTAGTTGCAGCCAGGCACCGGGCTTGGCCTGCACTAGTTGCAGCCAGGCACCGGGCTTGGCCTGCACTAGTTGCAGCCAGGCACCGGGCTTGGCCTGCACTAGTTGCAGCCAGGCACCGGGCTTGGCCTGCACTAGTTGCAGCCAGGCACCGGGCTTGGCCTGCACTAGTTGCAGCCAGGCACCGGGCTTGGCTCGCACTAGATGCAGCCAGGCACCGGGTCCGGCTCGCACTAGTTGCAGCCAGGCACCGGGCTTGGCCTGCACTAGTTGCAGCCAGGCACCGGGCTTGGCCTGCACTAGTTGCAGCCAGGCACCGGGCTTGGCTCGCACTAGATGCAGCCAGGCACCGGGTCCGGCTCGCACTAGTTGCAGCCAGGCACCGGGCTTGGCCTGCACTAGTTGCAGCCAGGCACCGGGCTTGGCCTGCACTAGTTGCAGCCAGGCACCGGGCTTGGCCTGCACTAGTTGCAGCCAGGCACCGGGCTTGGCCTGCACTAGTTGCAGCCAGGCACCGGGCTTGGCCTGCACTAGTTGCAGCCAGGCACCGGGCTTGGCCTGCACTAGTTGCAGCCAGGCACCGGGCTTGGCTCGCACTAGTTGCAGCCAGGCACCGGGCTTGGCTCGCACTAGTTGCAGCCAGGCACCGGGCTTGGCCTGCACTAGTTGCAGCCAGGCACCGGGTCCGGCTCGCACTAGTTGCAGCCAGGCACCGGGTCCGGCTCGCACTAGTTGCAGCCAGGCACCGGGTCCGGCTCGCACTAGTTGCAGCCAGGCACCGGGCTTGGCCTGCACTAGTTGCAGCCAGGCACCGGGTCCGGCTCGCACTAGTTGCAGCCAGGCACCGGGCTTGGCCTGCACTAGTTGCAGCCAGGCACCGGGTCCGGCTCGCACTAGTTGCAGCCAGGCACCGGGCTTGGCTCGCACTAGTTGCAGCCAGGCACCGGGCTTGGCTCGCACTAGTTGCAGCCAGGCACCGGGCTTGGCTCGCACTAGTTGCAGCCAGGCACCGGGCTTGGCCTGCACTAGTTGCAGCCAGGCACCGGGTCCGGCTCGCACTAGTTGCAGCCAGGCACCGGGTCCGGCTCGCACTAGTTGCAGCCAGGCACCGGGTCCGGCTCGCACTAGTTGCAGCCAGGCACCGGGTCCGGCTCGCACTAGTTGCAGCCAGGCACCGGGTCCGGCTCGCACTAGTTGCAGCCAGGCACCGGGTCCGGCTCGCACTAGTTGCAGCCAGGCACCGGGTCCGGCTCGCACTAGTTGCAGCCAGGCACCGGGCTTGGCCTGCACTAGTTGCAGCCAGGCACCGGGTCCGGCTCGCACTAGTTGCAGCCAGGCACCGGGCTTGGCCTGCACTAGTTGCAGCCAGGCACCGGGTCCGGCTCGCACTAGTTGCAGCCAGGCACCGGGCTTGGCCTGCACTAGTTGCAGCCAGGCACCGGGCTTGGCCTGCACTAGTTGCAGCCAGGCACCGGGTCCGGCTCGCACTAGTTGCAGCCAGGCACCGGGTCCGGCTCGCACTAGTTGCAGCCAGGCACCGGGTCCGGCTCGCACTAGTTGCAGCCAGGCACCGGGTCCGGCTCGCACTAGTTGCAGCCAGGCACCGGGTCCGGCTCGCACTAGTTGCAGCCAGGCACCGGGTCCGGCTCGCACTAGTTGCAGCCAGGCACCGGGCTTGGCCTGCACTAGTTGCAGCCAGGCACCGGGCTTGGCCTGCACTAGTTGCAGCCAGGCACCGGGCTTGGCCTGCACTAGTTGCAGCCAGGCACCGGGCTTGGCCTGCACTAGTTGCAGCCAGGCACCGGGCTTGGCCTGCACTAGTTGCAGCCAGGCACCGGGCTTGGCCTGCACTAGTTGCAGCCAGGCACCGGGCTTGGCCTTGCACTAGTTGCAGCCAGGCACCGGGTCCGGCCTGCACTAGTTGCAGCCAGGCACCGGGCTTGGCCTGCACTAGTTGCAGCCAGGCACCGGGTCCGGCTCGCACTAGTTGCAGCCAGGCACCGGGCTTGGCCTGCACTAGTTGCAGCCAGGCACCGGGTCCGGCTCGCACTAGTTGCAGCCAGGCACCGGGTCCGGCTCGCACTAGTTGCAGCCAGGCACCGGGCTTGGCCTGCACTAGTTGCAGCCAGGCACCGGGTCCGGCTCGCACTAGTTGCAGCCAGGCACCGGGTCCGGCTCGCACTAGTTGCAGCCAGGCATCGGGTCCGGCTCGCACTAGATGCAGCCAGGCACCGGGTCCGGCTCGCACTAGTTGCAGCCAGGCACCGGGCTTGGCCTGCACTAGTTGCAGCCAGGCACCGGGTCCGGCTCGCACTAGTTGCAGCCAGGCACCGGGTCCGGCTCGCACTAGTTGCAGCCAGGCACCGGGCTTGGCCTGCACTAGTTGCAGCCAGGCACCGGGTCCTGCCTGCACTAGTTGCAGCCAGGCACCGGGCTTGGCCTGCACTAGTTGCAGCCAGGCACCGGGTCCGGCCTGCACTAGTTGCAGCCAGGCACCGGGTCCGGCTCACACTAGTTGCAGCCAGGCACCGGGCTTGGCCTGCACTAGTTGCAGCCAGGCACCGGGTCCGGCCTGCACTAGTTGCAGCCAGGCACCGGGCTTGGCCTGCACTAGTTGCAGCCAGGCACCGGGTCCGGCCTGCACTAGTTGCAGCCAGGCACCGGGCTTGGCCTGCACTAGTTGCAGCCAGGCACCGGGTCCGGCTCTCACTAGTTGCAGCCAGGCACCGGGTCCGGCTCGCACTAGTTGCAGCCAGGCACCGGGTCCGGCTCGCACTAGTTGCAGCCAGGCACCGGGTCCGGCTCGCACTAGTTGCAGCCAGGCACCGGGTCCGGCTCGCACTAGATGCAGCCAGGCACCGGGTCCGGCTCGCACTAGTTGCAGCCAGGCACCGGGCTTGGCCTGCACTAGTTGCAGCCAGGCACCGGGTCCGGCTCGCACTAGATGCAGCCAGGCACCGGGCTTGGCCTGCACTAGTTGCAGCCAGGCACCGTGCTTGGCCTGCACTAGTTGCAGCCAGGCACCGGGCTTGGCCTGCACTAGTTGCAGCCAGGCACCGGGCTTGGCCTGCACTAGTTGCAGCCAGGCACCGGGCTTGGCCTGCACTAGTTGCAGCCAGGCACCGGGCTTGGCCTGCACTAGTTGCAGCCAGGCACCGGGCTTGGCTCGCACTAGATGCAGCCAGGCACCGGGTCCGGCTCGCACTAGATGCAGCCAGGCACCGGGTCCGGCTCGCACTAGATGCAGCCAGGCACCGGGTCCGGCTCGCACTAGTTGCAGCCAGGCACCGGGCTTGGCCTGCACTAGTTGCAGCCAGGCACCGGGTCCGGCCTGCACTAGTTGCAGCCAGGCACCGGGTCCGGCCTGCACTAGTTGCAGCCAGGCACCGGGTCCGGCCTGCACTAGTTGCAGCCAGGCACCGGGCTTGGCCTGCACTAGTTGCAGCCAGGCACCGGGTCCGGCTCGCACTAGTTGCAGCCAGGCACCGGGTCCGGCTCGCACTAGTTGCAGCCAGGCACCGGGTCCGGCTCGCACTAGTTGCAGCCAGGCACCGGGTCCGGCTCGCACTAGTTGCAGCCAGGCACCGGGTCCGGCTCGCACTAGTTGCAGCCAGGCACCGGGTCCGGCTCGCACTAGTTGCAGCCAGGCACCGGGTCCGGCCCGCACTAGATGCAGCCAGGCACCGGGTCCGGCTCGCACTAGATGCAGCCAGGCACCGGGTCCGGCTCGCACTAGTTGCAGCCAGGCACCGGGCTTGGCCTGCACTAGTTGCAGCCAGGCACCGGGCTTGGCCTGCACTAGTTGCAGCCAGGCACCGGGCTTGGCCTGCACTAGTTGCAGCCAGGCACCGGGCTTGGCCTGCACTAGTTGCAGCCAGGCACCGGGCTTGGCCTGCACTAGTTGCAGCCAGGCACCGGGCTTGGCCTGCACTAGTTGCAGCCAGGCACCGGGCTTGGCCTGCACTAGTTGCAGCCAGGCACCGGGCTTGGCCTGCACTAGTTGCAGCCAGGCACCGGGCTTGGCCTGCACTAGTTGCAGCCAGGCACCGGGCTTGGCCTGCACTAGTTGCAGCCAGGCACCGGGCTTGGCCTGCACTAGTTGCAGCCAGGCACCGGGCTTGGCCTGCACTAGTTGCAGCCAGGCACCGGGTCCGGCTCGCACTAGTTGCAGCCAGGCACCGGGTCCGGCTCGCACTAGTTGCAGCCAGGCACCGGGTCCGGCTCGCACTAGTTGCAGCCAGGCACCGGGTCCGGCTCGCACTAGTTGCAGCCAGGCACCGGGTCCGGCTCGCACTAGTTGCAGCCAGGCACCGGGCTTGGCCTGCACTAGTTGCAGCCAGGCACCGGGTCCGGCTCGCACTAGTTGCAGCCAGGCACCGGGCTTGGCCTGCACTAGTTGCAGCCAGGCACCGGGTCCGGCCTGCACTAGTTGCAGCCAGGCACCGGGTCCGGCCTGCACTAGTTGCAGCCAGGCACCGGGCTTGGCCCGCACTAGTTGCAGCCAGGCACCGGGTCCGGCCCGCACTAGTTGCAGCCAGGCACCGGGTCCGGCCCGCACTAGTTGCAGCCAGGCACCGGGTCCGGCCCGCACTAGTTGCAGCCAGGCACCGGGTCCGGCCCGCACTAGTTGCAGCCAGGCACCGGGTCCGGCTCGCACTAGTTGCAGCCAGGCACCGGGTCCGGCTCGCACTAGTTGCAGCCAGGCACCGGGTCCGGCTCGCACTAGATGCAGCCAGGCACCGGGTCCGGCTCGCACTAGATGCAGCCAGGCACCGGGTCCGGCTCGCACTAGATGCAGCCAGGCACCGGGTCCGGCTCGCACTAGTTGCAGCCAGGCACCGGGCTTGGCCTGCACTAGTTGCAGCCAGGCACCGGGTCCGGCCTGCACTAGTTGCAGCCAGGCACCGGGCTTGGCCTGCACTAGTTGCAGCCAGGCACCGGGCTTGGCCTGCACTAGTTGCAGCCAGGCACCGGGTCCGGCTCGCACTAGTTGCAGCCAGGCACCGGGTCCGGCTCGCACTAGTTGCAGCCAGGCACCGGGTCCGGCTCGCACTAGTTGCAGCCAGGCACCGGGCTTGGCCTGCACTAGTTGCAGCCAGGCACCGGGCTTGGCCTGCACTAGTTGCAGCCAGGCACCGGGCTTGGCCTGCACTAGTTGCAGCCAGGCACCGGGCTTGGCCTGCACTAGTTGCAGCCAGGCACCGGGCTTGGCCTGCACTAGTTGCAGCCAGGCACCGGGCTTGGCCTGCACTAGTTGCAGCCAGGCACCGGGCTTGGCCTGCACTAGTTGCAGCCAGGCACCGGGTCCGGCTCGCACTAGTTGCAGCCAGGCACCGGGCTTGGCCTGCACTAGTTGCAGCCAGGCACCGGGTCCGGCTCGCACTAGTTGCAGCCAGGCACCGGGTCCGGCTCGCACTAGTTGCAGCCAGGCACCGGGTCCGGCTCGCACTAGTTGCAGCCAGGCACCGGGTCCGGCTCGCACTAGTTGCAGCCAGGCACCGGGTCCGGCTCGCACTAGTTGCAGCCAGGCACCGGGTCCGGCTCGCACTAGTTGCAGCCAGGCACCGGGTCCGGCTCGCACTAGTTGCAGCCAGGCACCGGGCTTGGCCTGCACTAGTTGCAGCCAGGCACCGGGTCCGGCTCGCACTAGTTGCAGCCAGGCACCGGGTCCGGCTCGCACTAGTTGCAGCCAGGCACCGGGCTTGGCCTGCACTAGTTGCAGCCAGGCACCGGGTCCGGCTCGCACTAGTTGCAGCCAGGCACCGGGTCCGGCTCGCACTAGTTGCAGCCAGGCACCGGGTCCGGCTCGCACTAGTTGCAGCCAGGCACCGGGTCCGGCTCGCACTAGTTGCAGCCAGGCACCGGGCTTGGCCTGCACTAGTTGCAGCCAGGCACCGGGTCCGGCCCGCACTAGTTGCAGCCAGGCACCGGGTCCGGCCCGCACTAGTTGCAGCCAGGCACCGGGTCCGGCCCGCACTAGTTGCAGCCAGGCACCGGGTCCCGGCTCGCACTAGTTGCAGCCAGGCACCGGGTCCGGCTCGCACTAGTTGCAGCCAGGCACCGGGTCCGGCTCGCACTAGATGCAGCCAGGCACCGGGTCCGGCTCGCACTAGATGCAGCCAGGCACCGGGTCCGGCTCGCACTAGATGCAGCCAGGCACCGGGTCCGGCTCGCACTAGTTGCAGCCAGGCACCGGGCTTGGCCTGCACTAGTTGCAGCCAGGCACCGGGTCCGGCCTGCACTAGTTGCAGCCAGGCACCGGGCTTGGCCTGCACTAGTTGCAGCCAGGCACCGGGCTTGGCCTGCACTAGTTGCAGCCAGGCACCGGGTCCGGCTCGCACTAGTTGCAGCCAGGCACCGGGTCCGGCTCGCACTAGTTGCAGCCAGGCACCGGGTCCGGCTCGCACTAGTTGCAGCCAGGCACCGGGCTTGGCCTGCACTAGTTGCAGCCAGGCACCGGGCTTGGCCTGCACTAGTTGCAGCCAGGCACCGGGCTTGGCCTGCACTAGTTGCAGCCAGGCACCGGGCTTGGCCTGCACTAGTTGCAGCCAGGCACCGGGCTTGGCCTGCACTAGTTGCAGCCAGGCACCGGGCTTGGCCTGCACTAGTTGCAGCCAGGCACCGGGCTTGGCCTGCACTAGTTGCAGCCAGGCACCGGGTCCGGCTCGCACTAGTTGCAGCCAGGCACCGGGCTTGGCCTGCACTAGTTGCAGCCAGGCACCGGGTCCGGCTCGCACTAGTTGCAGCCAGGCACCGGGTCCGGCTCGCACTAGTTGCAGCCAGGCACCGGGTCCGGCTCGCACTAGTTGCAGCCAGGCACCGGGTCCGGCTCGCACTAGTTGCAGCCAGGCACCGGGTCCGGCTCGCACTAGTTGCAGCCAGGCACCGGGTCCGGCTCGCACTAGTTGCAGCCAGGCACCGGGTCCGGCTCGCACTAGTTGCAGCCAGGCACCGGGCTTGGCCTGCACTAGTTGCAGCCAGGCACCGGGTCCGGCTCGCACTAGTTGCAGCCAGGCACCGGGTCCGGCTCGCACTAGTTGCAGCCAGGCACCGGGCTTGGCCTGCACTAGTTGCAGCCAGGCACCGGGTCCGGCTCGCACTAGTTGCAGCCAGGCACCGGGTCCGGCTCGCACTAGTTGCAGCCAGGCACCGGGTCCGGCTCGCACTAGTTGCAGCCAGGCACCGGGTCCGGCTCGCACTAGTTGCAGCCAGGCACCGGGTCCGGCTCGCACTAGTTGCAGCCAGGCACCGGGTCCGGCTCGCACTAGTTGCAGCCAGGCACCGGGCTTGGCCTGCACTAGTTGCAGCCAGGCACCGGGTCCGGCTCGCACTAGTTGCAGCCAGGCACCGGGTCCGGCTCGCACTAGTTGCAGCCAGGCACCGGGTCCGGCTCGCACTAGATGCAGCCAGGCACCGGGTCCGGCTCGCACTAGTTGCAGCCAGGCACCGGGCTTGGCCTGCACTAGTTGCAGCCAGGCACCGGGTCCGGCTCGCACTAGTTGTAGCCAGGCACCGGGTCCGGCTCGCACTAGTTGCAGCCAGGCACCGGGTCCGGCTCGCACTAGTTGCAGCCAGGCACCGGGTCCGGCTCGCACTAGTTGCAGCCAGGCACCGGGTCCGGCTCGCACTAGTTGCAGCCAGGCACCGGGTCCGGCTCGCACTAGTTGCAGCCAGGCACCGGGTCCGGCCCGCACTAGTTGCAGCCAGGCACCGGGTCCGGCCCGCACTAGTTGCAGCCAGGCACCGGGCTTGGCCCGCACTAGTTGCAGCCAGGCACCGGGTCCCGCTCGCACAAGTTGCAGCCAGGCACCGGGCTTGGCCTGCACTAGTTGCAGCCAGGCACCGGGTCCGGCTCGCACTAGTTGCAGCCAGGCACCGGGTCCGGCCCGCACTAGTTGCAGCCAGGCACCGGGCTTGGCCCGCACTAGTTGCAGCCAGGCACCGGGTCCGGCTCGCACTAGTTGCATCCAGGCACCGGGCTTGGCCTGCACTAGTTGCAGCCAGGCACCGGGTCCGGCTCGCACTAGTTGCAGCCAGGCACCGGGTCCGGCTCGCACTAGTTGCAGCCAGGCACCGGGTCCGGCTCGCACTAGTTGCAGCCAGGCACCGGGTCCGGCTCGCACTAGTTGCAGCCAGGCACCGGGTCCGGCTCGCACTAGTTGCAGCCAGGCACCGGGTCCGGCTCGCACTAGTTGCAGCCAGGCACCGGGTCCGGCTCGCACTAGTTGCAGCCAGGCACCGGGTCCGGCTCGCACTAGTTGCAGCCAGGCACCGGGTCCGGCTCGCACTAGTTGCAGCCAGGCACCGGGCTTGGCCTGCACTAGTTGCAGCCAGGCACCGGGTCCGGCTCGCACTAGTTGCAGCCAGGCACCGGGCTTGGCCTGCACTAGTTGCAGCCAGGCACCGGGTCCGGCTCGCACTAGTTGCAGCCAGGCACCGGGTCCGGCTCGCACTAGTTGCAGCCAGGCACCGGGTCCGGCTCGCACTAGTTGCAGCCAGGCACCGGGTCCGGCTCGCACTAGTTGCAGCCAGGCACCGGGCTTGGCCTGCACTAGTTGCAGCCAGGCACCGGGTCCGGCTCGCACTAGTTGCAGCCAGGCACCGGGTCCGGCTCGCACTAGTTGCAGCCAGGCACCGGGTCCGGCTCGCACTAGTTGCAGCCAGGCACCGGGCTTGGCCTGCACTAGTTGCAGCCAGGCACCGGGTCCGGCTCGCACTAGTTGCAGCCAGGCACCGGGTCCGGCTCGCACTAGTTGCAGCCAGGCACCGGGTCCGGCTCGCACTAGTTGCAGCCAGGCACCGGGTCCGGCTCGCACTAGTTGCAGCCAGGCACCGGGTCCGGCTCGCACTAGTTGCAGCCAGGCACCGGGCTTGGCCTGCACTAGTTGCAGCCAGGCACCGGGTCCGGCTCGCACTAGTTGCAGCCAGGCACCGGGTCCGGCTCGCACTAGTTGCAGCCAGGCACCGGGTCCGGCTCGCACTAGTTGCAGCCAGGCACCGGGTCCGGCTCGCACTAGTTGCAGCCAGGCACCGGGTCCGGCTCGCACTAGTTGCAGCCAGGCACCGGGTCCGGCTCGCACTAGTTGCAGCCAGGCACCGGGTCCGGCTCGCACTAGTTGCAGCCAGGCACCGGGTCCGGCCCGCACTAGTTGCAGCCAGGCACCGGGCTTGGCCCGCACTAGTTGCAGCCAGGCACCGGGTCCCGCTCGCACAAGTTGCAGCCAGGCACCGGGCTTGGCCTGCACTAGTTGCAGCCAGGCACCGGGTCCGGCTCGCACTAGTTGCAGCCAGGCACCGGGTCCGGCCCGCACTAGTTGCAGCCAGGCACCGGGCTTGGCCCGCACTAGTTGCAGCCAGGCACCGGGTCCGGCTCGCACTAGTTGCATCCAGGCACCGGGCTTGGCCCGCACTAGTTGCAGCCAGGCACCGGGTCCGGCTCGCACTAGTTGCAGCCAGGCACCGGGTCCGGCTCGCACTAGTTGCAGCCAGGCACCGGGTCCGGCTCGCACTAGTTGCAGCCAGGCACCGGGTCCGGCTCGCACTAGTTGCAGCCAGGCACCGGGTCCGGCTCGCACTAGTTGCAGCCAGGCACCGGGTCCGGCTCGCACTAGTTGCAGCCAGGCACCGGGTCCGGCTCGCACTAGTTGCAGCCAGGCACCGGGTCCGGCTCGCACTAGTTGCAGCCAGGCACCGGGTCCGGCTCGCACTAGTTGCAGCCAGGCACCGGGCTTGGCCTGCACTAGTTGCAGCCAGGCACCGGGCTCGGCCCGCACTAGTTGCAGCCAGGCACCGGGTCCGGCTCGCACTAGTTGCAGCCAGGCACCGGGTCCGGCTCGCACTAGTTGCAGCCAGGCACCGGGTCCGGCTCGCACTAGTTGCAGCCAGGCACCGGGTCCGGCTCGCACTAGTTGCAGCCAGGCACCGGGTCCGCTTCGCACTAGTTGCAGCCAGGCACCGGGTCCGGCTCGCACTAGTTGCAGCCAGGCACCGGGCTTGGCCTGCACTAGTTGCAGCCAGGCACCGGGTCCGGCTCGCACTAGTTGCAGCCAGGCACCGGGTCCGGCTCGCACTAGTTGCAGCCAGGCACCGGGCTTGGCCTGCACTAGTTGCAGCCAGGCACCGGGTCCGGCTCGCACTAGTTGCAGCCAGGCACCGGGTCCGGCTCGCACTAGTTGCAGCCAGGCACCGGGTACGGCTCGCACTAGTTGCAGCCAGGCACCGGGTCCGGCTCGCACTAGTTGCAGCCAGGCACCGGGCTTGGCCTGCACTAGTTGCAGCCAGGCACCGGGTCCGGCTCGCACTAGTTGCAGCCAGGCACCGGGTCCGGCTCGCACTAGTTGCAGCCAGGCACCGGGTCCGGCTCGCACTAGTTGCAGTCAGGCACCGGGTCCGGCTCGCACTAGTTGCAGCCAGGCACCGGGTCCGGCTCGCACTAGATGCAGCCAGGCACCGGGTCCGGCTCGCACTAGTTGCAGCCAGGCACCGGGCTTGGCCTGCACTAGTTGCAGCCAGGCACCGGGTCCGGCTCGCACTAGTTGCAGCCAGGCACCGGGTCCGGCTCGCACTAGTTGCAGCCAGGCACCGGGTCCGGCTCGCACTAGTTGCAGCCAGGCACCGGGTCCGGCTCGCACTAGTTGCAGCCAGGCACCGGGTCCGGCTCGCACTAGTTGCAGCCAGGCACCGGGCTTGGCCTGCACTAGTTGCAGCCAGGCACCGGGTCCGGCTCGCACTAGTTGCAGCCAGGCACCGGGTCCGGCTCGCACTAGTTGCAGCCAGGCACCGGGTCCGGCTCGCACTAGTTGCAGCCAGGCACCGGGTCCGGCTCGCACTAGTTGCAGCCAGGCACCGGGTCCGGCTCGCACTAGTTGCAGCCAGGCACCGGGCTTGGCCTGCACTAGTTGCAGCCAGGCACCGGGTCCGGCTCGCACTAGTTGCAGCCAGGCACCGGGTCCGGCTCGCACTAGTTGCAGCCAGGCACCGGGTCCGGCTCGCACTAGTTGCAGCCAGGCACCGGGTCCGGCTCGCACTAGTTGCAGCCAGGCACCGGGTCCGGCTCGCACTAGTTGCAGCCAGGCACCGGGTCCGGCTCGCACTAGATGCAGCCAGGCACCGGGTCCGGCTCGCACTAGTTGCAGCCAGGCACCGGGCTTGGCCTGCACTAGTTGCAGCCAGGCACCGGGTCCGGCTCGCACTAGTTGCAGCCAGGCACCGGGTCCGGCTCGCACTAGTTGCAGCCAGGCACCGGGTCCGGCTCGCACTAGTTGCAGCCAGGCACCGGGCTTGGCCCGCACTAGTTGCAGCCAGGCACCGGGTCCGGCTCGCACTAGTTGCAGCCAGGCACCGGGTCCGGCCCGCACTAGTTGCAGCCAGGCACCGGGTCCGGCCCGCACTAGTTGCAGCCAGGCACCGGGCTTGGCCCGCACTAGTTGCAGCCAGGCACCGGGTCCGGCTCGCACTAGTTGCATCCAGGCACCGGGCTTGGCCCGCACTAGTTGCAGCCAGGCACCGGGTCCGGCTCGCACTAGTTGCAGCCAGGCACCGGGTCCGGCTCGCACTAGTTGCAGCCAGGCACCGGGTCCGGCTCGCACTAGTTGCAGCCAGGCACCGGGTCCGGCTCGCACTAGTTGCAGCCAGGCACCGGGTCCGGCTCGCATTAGTTGCAGCCAGGCACCGGGTCCGGCTCGCACTAGTTGCAGCCAGGCACCGGGTCCGGCTCGCACTAGTTGCAGCCAGGCACCGGGTCCGGCTCGCACTAGTTGCAGCCAGGCACCGGGTCCGGCTCGCACTAGTTGCAGCCAGGCACCGGGCTTGGCCTGCACTAGTTGCAGCCAGGCACCGGGCTCGGCCCGCACTAGTTGCAGCCAGGCACCGGGTCCGGCTCGCACTAGTTGCAGCCAGGCACCGGGTCCGGCTCGCACTAGTTGCAGCCAGGCACCGGGTCCGGCTCGCACTAGTTGCAGCCAGGCACCGGGTCCGGCTCGCACTAGTTGCAGCCAGGCACCGGGTCCGGCTCGCACTAGTTGCAGCCAGGCACCGGGTCCGGCTCGCACTAGTTGCAGCCAGGCACCGGGCTTGGCCTGCACTAGTTGCAGCCAGGCACCGGGTCCGGCTCGCACTAGTTGCAGCCAGGCACCGGGCTTGGCCTGCACTAGTTGCAGCCAGGCACCGGGTCCGGCTCGCACTAGTTGCAGCCAGGCACCGGGTCCGGCTCGCACTAGTTGCAGCCAGGCACCGGGTCCGGCTCGCACTAGTTGCAGCCAGGCACCGGGTACGGCTCGCACTAGTTGCAGCCAGGCACCGGGTCCGGCTCGCACTAGTTGCAGCCAGGCACCGGGCTTGGCCTGCACTAGTTGCAGCCAGGCACCGGGTCCGGCTCGCACTAGTTGCAGCCAGGCACCGGGTCCGGCTCGCACTAGTTGCAGCCAGGCACCGGGTCCGGCTCGCACTAGTTGCAGCCAGGCACCGGGTCCGGCTCGCACTAGTTGCAGCCAGGCACCGGGTCCGGCTCGCACTAGATGCAGCCAGGCACCGGGTCCGGCTCGCACTAGTTGCAGCCAGGCACCGGGCTTGGCCTGCACTAGTTGCAGCCAGGCACCGGGTCCGGCTCGCACTAGTTGCAGCCAGGCACCGGGTCCGGCTCGCACTAGTTGCAGCCAGGCACCGGGTCCGGCTCGCACTAGTTGCAGCCAGGCACCGGGTCCGGCTCGCACTAGTTGCAGCCAGGCACCGGGTCCGGCTCGCACTAGTTGCAGCCAGGCACCGGGCTTGGCCTGCACTAGTTGCAGCCAGGCACCGGGTCCGGCTCGCACTAGTTGCAGCCAGGCACCGGGTCCGGCTCGCACTAGTTGCAGCCAGGCACCGGGTCCGGCTCGCACTAGTTGCAGCCAGGCACCGGGTCCGGCTCGCACTAGTTGCAGCCAGGCACCGGGTCCGGCTCGCACTAGTTGCAGCCAGGCACCGGGTCCGGCTCGCACTAGTTGCAGCCAGGCACCGGGTCCGGCTCGCACTAGTTGCAGCCAGGCACCGGGCTTGGCCTGCACTAGTTGCAGCCAGGCACCGGGTCCGGCTCGCACTAGTTGCAGCCAGGCACCGGGTCCGGCTCGCACTAGTTGCAGCCAGGCACCGGGTCCGGCTCGCACTAGTTGCAGCCAGGCACCGGGTCCGGCTCGCACTAGTTGCAGCCAGGCACCGGGTCCGGCTCGCACTAGTTGCAGCCAGGCACCGGGTCCGGCTTGCACTAGATGCAGCCAGGCACCGGGTCCGGCTCGCACTAGTTGCAGCCAGGCACCGGGCTTGGCCTGCACTAGTTGCAGCCAGGCACCGGGTCCGGCTCGCACTAGTTGCAGCCAGGCACCGGGTCCGGCTCGCACTAGTTGCAGCCAGGCACCGGGTCCGGCTCGCACTAGTTGCAGCCAGGCACCGGGTCCGGCTCGCACTAGTTGCAGCCAGGCACCGGGTCCGGCTCGCACTAGTTGCAGCCAGGCACCGGGTCCGGCCCGCACTAGTTGCAGCCAGGCACCGGGCTTGGCCCGCACTAGTTGCAGCCAGGCACCGGGTCCCGCTCGCACAAGTTGCAGCCAGGCACCGGGCTTGGCCTGCACTAGTTGCAGCCAGGCACCGGGTCCGGCTCGCACTAGTTGCAGCCAGGCACCGGGTCCGGCCCGCACTAGTTGCAGCCAGGCACCGGGCTTGGCCCGCACTAGTTGCAGCCAGGCACCGGGTCCGGCTCGCACTAGTTGCATCCAGGCACCGGGCTTGGCCTGCACTAGTTGCAGCCAGGCACCGGGTCCGGCTCGCACTAGTTGCAGCCAGGCACCGGGTCCGGCTCGCACTAGTTGCAGCCAGGCACCGGGTCCGGCTCGCACTAGTTGCAGCCAGGCACCGGGTCCGGCTCGCACTAGTTGCAGCCAGGCACCGGGTCCGGCTCGCACTAGTTGCAGCCAGGCACCGGGTCCGGCTCGCACTAGTTGCAGCCAGGCACCGGGTCCGGCTCGCACTAGTTGCAGCCAGGCACCGGGTCCGGCTCGCACTAGTTGCAGCCAGGCACCGGGTCCGGCTCGCACTAGTTGCAGCCAGGCACCGGGTCCGGCTCGCACTAGTTGCAGCCAGGCACCGGGTCCGGCTCGCACTAGATGCAGCCAGGCACCGGGTCCGGCTCGCACTAGTTGCAGCCAGGCACCGGGCTTGGCCTGCACTAGTTGCAGCCAGGCACCGGGTCCGGCTCGCACTAGTTGCAGCCAGGCACCGGGTCCGGCTCGCACTAGTTGCAGCCAGGCACCGGGTCCGGCTCGCACTAGTTGCAGCCAGGCACCGGGTCCGGCTCGCACTAGTTGCAGCCAGGCACCGGGTCCGGCTCGCACTAGTTGCAGCCAGGCACCGGGTCCGGCTCGCACTAGTTGCAGCCAGGCACCGGGTCCGGCTCGCACTAGTTGCAGCCAGGCACCGGGTCCGGCCCGCACTAGTTGCAGCCAGGCACCGGGCTTGGCCCGCACTAGTTGCAGCCAGGCACCGGGTCCCGCTCGCACAAGTTGCAGCCAGGCACCGGGCTTGGCCTGCACTAGTTGCAGCCAGGCACCGGGTCCGGCTCGCACTAGTTGCAGCCAGGCACCGGGTCCGGCCCGCACTAGTTGCAGCCAGGCACCGGGCTTGGCCCGCACTAGTTGCAGCCAGGCACCGGGTCCGGCTCGCACTAGTTGCATCCAGGCACCGGGCTTGGCCCGCACTAGTTGCAGCCAGGCACCGGGTCCGGCTCGCACTAGTTGCAGCCAGGCACCGGGTCCGGCTCGCACTAGTTGCAGCCAGGCACCGGGTCCGGCTCGCACTAGTTGCAGCCAGGCACCGGGTCCGGCTCGCACTAGTTGCAGCCAGGCACCGGGTCCGGCTCGCATTAGTTGCAGCCAGGCACCGGGTCCGGCTCGCACTAGTTGCAGCCAGGCACCGGGTCCGGCTCGCACTAGTTGCAGCCAGGCACCGGGTCCGGCTCGCACTAGTTGCAGCCAGGCACCGGGTCCGGCTCGCACTAGTTGCAGCCAGGCACCGGGCTTGGCCTGCACTAGTTGCAGCCAGGCACCGGGCTCGGCCCGCACTAGTTGCAGCCAGGCACCGGGTCCGGCTCGCACTAGTTGCAGCCAGGCACCGGGTCCGGCTCGCACTAGTTGCAGCCAGGCACCGGGTCCGGCTCGCACTAGTTGCAGCCAGGCACCGGGTCCGGCTCGCACTAGTTGCAGCCAGGCACCGGGTCCGGCTCGCACTAGTTGCAGCCAGGCACCGGGTCCGGCTCGCACTAGTTGCAGCCAGGCACCGGGCTTGGCCTGCACTAGTTGCAGCCAGGCACCGGGTCCGGCTCGCACTAGTTGCAGCCAGGCACCGGGCTTGGCCTGCACTAGTTGCAGCCAGGCACCGGGTCCGGCTCGCACTAGTTGCAGCCAGGCACCGGGTCCGGCTCGCACTAGTTGCAGCCAGGCACCGGGTCCGGCTCGCACTAGTTGCAGCCAGGCACCGGGTACGGCTCGCACTAGTTGCAGCCAGGCACCGGGTCCGGCTCGCACTAGTTGCAGCCAGGCACCGGGCTTGGCCTGCACTAGTTGCAGCCAGGCACCGGGTCCGGCTCGCACTAGTTGCAGCCAGGCACCGGGTCCGGCTCGCACTAGTTGCAGCCAGGCACCGGGTCCGGCTCGCACTAGTTGCAGCCAGGCACCGGGTCCGGCTCGCACTAGTTGCAGCCAGGCACCGGGTCCGGCTCGCACTAGATGCAGCCAGGCACCGGGTCCGGCTCGCACTAGTTGCAGCCAGGCACCGGGCTTGGCCTGCACTAGTTGCAGCCAGGCACCGGGTCCGGCTCGCACTAGTTGCAGCCAGGCACCGGGTCCGGCTCGCACTAGTTGCAGCCAGGCACCGGGTCCGGCTCGCACTAGTTGCAGCCAGGCACCGGGTCCGGCTCGCACTAGTTGCAGCCAGGCACCGGGTCCGGCTCGCACTAGTTGCAGCCAGGCACCGGGCTTGGCCTGCACTAGTTGCAGCCAGGCACCGGGTCCGGCTCGCACTAGTTGCAGCCAGGCACCGGGTCCGGCTCGCACTAGTTGCAGCCAGGCACCGGGTCCGGCTCGCACTAGTTGCAGCCAGGCACCGGGTCCGGCTCGCACTAGTTGCAGCCAGGCACCGGGTCCGGCTCGCACTAGTTGCAGCCAGGCACCGGGTCCGGCTCGCACTAGTTGCAGCCAGGCACCGGGCTTGGCCTGCACTAGTTGCAGCCAGGCACCGGGTCCGGCTCGCACTAGTTGCAGCCAGGCAACCGGGTCCGGCTCGCACTAGTTGCAGCCAGGCACCGGGTCCGGCTCGCACTAGTTGCAGCCAGGCACCGGGTCCGGCTCGCACTAGTTGCAGCCAGGCACCGGGTCCGGCTCGCACTAGTTGCAGCCAGGCACCGGGTCCGGCTCGCACTAGTTGCAGCCAGGCACCGGGTCCGGCTTGCACTAGATGCAGCCAGGCACCGGGTCCGGCTCGCACTAGTTGCAGCCAGGCACCGGGCTTGGCCTGCACTAGTTGCAGCCAGGCACCGGGTCCGGCTCGCACTAGTTGCAGCCAGGCACCGGGTCCGGCTCGCACTAGTTGCAGCCAGGCACCGGGTCCGGCTCGCACTAGTTGCAGCCAGGCACCGGGTCCGGCTCGCACTAGTTGCAGCCAGGCACCGGGTCCGGCTCGCACTAGTTGCAGCCAGGCACCGGGTCCGGCCCGCACTAGTTGCAGCCAGGCACCGGGCTTGGCCCGCACTAGTTGCAGCCAGGCACCGGGTCCCGCTCGCACAAGTTGCAGCCAGGCACCGGGCTTGGCCTGCACTAGTTGCAGCCAGGCACCGGGTCCGGCTCGCACTAGTTGCAGCCAGGCACCGGGTCCGGCCCGCACTAGTTGCAGCCAGGCACCGGGCTTGGCCCGCACTAGTTGCAGCCAGGCACCGGGTCCGGCTCGCACTAGTTGCATCCAGGCACCGGGCTTGGCCTGCACTAGTTGCAGCCAGGCACCGGGTCCGGCTCGCACTAGTTGCAGCCAGGCACCGGGTCCGGCTCGCACTAGTTGCAGCCAGGCACCGGGTCCGGCTCGCACTAGTTGCAGCCAGGCACCGGGTCCGGCTCGCACTAGTTGCAGCCAGGCACCGGGTCCGGCTCGCACTAGTTGCAGCCAGGCACCGGGTCCGGCTCGCACTAGTTGCAGCCAGGCACCGGGCTTGGCCTGCACTAGTTGCAGCCAGGCACCGGGCTCGGCCCGCACTAGTTGCAGCCAGGCACCGGGTCCGGCTCGCACTAGTTGCAGCCAGGCACCGGGTCCGGCTCGCACTAGTTGCAGCCAGGCACCGGGTCCGGCTCGCACTAGTTGCAGCCAGGCACCGGGTCCGGCTCGCACTAGTTGCAGCCAGGCACCGGGTCCGGCTCGCACTAGTTGCAGCCAGGCACCGGGTCCGGCTCGCACTAGTTGCAGCCAGGCACCGGGCTTGGCCTGCACTAGTTGCAGCCAGGCACCGGGTCCGGCTCGCACTAGTTGCAGCCAGGCACCGGGTCCGGCTCGCACTAGTTGCAGCCAGGCACCGGGCTTGGCCTGCACTAGTTGCAGCCAGGCACCGGGTCCGGCTCGCACTAGTTGCAGCCAGGCACCGGGTCCGGCTCGCACTAGTTGCAGCCAGGCACCGGGTCCGGCTCGCACTAGTTGCAGCCAGGCACCGGGTACGGCTCGCACTAGTTGCAGCCAGGCACCGGGTCCGGCTCGCACTAGTTGCAGCCAGGCACCGGGCTTGGCCTGCACTAGTTGCAGCCAGGCACCGGGTCCGGCTCGCACTAGTTGCAGCCAGGCACCGGGTCCGGCTCGCACTAGTTGCAGCCAGGCACCGGGTCCGGCTCGCACTAGTTGCAGCCAGGCACCGGGTCCGGCTCGCACTAGTTGCAGCCAGGCACCGGGTCCGGCTCGCACTAGATGCAGCCAGGCACCGGGTCCGGCTCGCACTAGTTGCAGCCAGGCACCGGGCTTGGCCTGCACTAGTTGCAGCCAGGCACCGGGTCCGGCTCGCACTAGTTGCAGCCAGGCACCGGGTCCGGCTCGCACTAGTTGCAGCCAGGCACCGGGTCCGGCTCGCACTAGTTGCAGCCAGGCACCGGGTCCGGCTCGCACTAGTTGCAGCCAGGCACCGGGTCCGGCTCGCACTAGTTGCAGCCAGGCACCGGGTCCGGCTCGCACTAGTTGCAGCCAGGCACCGGGTCCGGCTCGCACTAGTTGCAGCCAGGCACCGGGTCCGGCTCGCACTAGTTGCAGCCAGGCACCGGGTCCGGCCCGCACTAGTTGCAGCCAGGCACCGGGCTTGGCCCGCACTAGTTGCAGCCAGGCACCGGGTCCCGCTCGCACAAGTTGCAGCCAGGCACCGGGCTTGGCCTGCACTAGTTGCAGCCAGGCACCGGGTCCGGCTCGCACTAGTTGCAGCCAGGCACCGGGTCCGGCCCGCACTAGTTGCAGCCAGGCACCGGGCTTGGCCCGCACTAGTTGCAGCCAGGCACCGGGTCCGGCTCGCACTAGTTGCATCCAGGCACCGGGCTTGGCCTGCACTAGTTGCAGCCAGGCACCGGGTCCGGCTCGCACTAGTTGCAGCCAGGCACCGGGTCCGGCTCGCACTAGTTGCAGCCAGGCACCGGGTCCGGCTCGCACTAGTTGCAGCCAGGCACCGGGTCCGGCTCGCACTAGTTGCAGCCAGGCACCGGGTCCGGCTCGCACTAGTTGCAGCCAGGCACCGGGTCCGGCTCGCACTAGTTGCAGCCAGGCACCGGGTCCGGCTCGCACTAGTTGCAGCCAGGCACCGGGCTTGGCCTGCACTAGTTGCAGCCAGGCACCGGGCTCGGCCCGCACTAGTTGCAGCCAGGCACCGGGCCGGCTCGCACTAGTTGCAGCCAGGCACCGGGTCCGGCTCGCACTAGTTGCAGCCAGGCACCGGGTCCGGCTCGCACTAGTTGCAGCCAGGCACCGGGTCCGGCTCGCACTAGTTGCAGCCAGGCACCTGGTCCGGCTCGCACTAGTTGCAGCCAGGCACCGGGTCCGGCTCGCACTAGTTGCAGCCAGGCACCGGGTCCGGCTCGCACTAGTTGCAGCCAGGC
The DNA here is from genome assembly GCF_062004578.1 of Staurois parvus. Lineage (NCBI taxonomy): Eukaryota > Metazoa > Chordata > Amphibia > Anura > Ranidae > Staurois > Staurois parvus. The sequence continues at coordinate 2,493 of NW_028321299.1, read as the reverse complement.
ACCGGGTCCGGCTCGCACTAGTTGCAGCCAGGCACCGGGCTTGGCCTGCACTAGTTGCAGCCAGGCACCGGGTCCGGCTCGCACTAGTTGCAGCCAGGCACCGGGCTTGGCCTGCACTAGTTGCAGCCAGGCACCGGGTCCGGCTCGCACTAGTTGCAGCCAGGCACCGGGTCCGGCTCGCACTAGTTGCAGCCAGGCACCGGGCTTGGCCTGCACTAGTTGCAGCCAGGCACCGGGTCCGGCTCGCACTAGTTGCAGCCAGGCACCGGGTCCGGCTCGCACTAGTTGCAGCCAGGCACCGGGTCCGGCTCGCACTAGTTGCAGCCAGGCACCGGGCTTGGCCTGCACTAGTTGCAGCCAGGCACCGGGCTTGGCCTGCACTAGTTGCAGCCAGGCACCGGGCTTGGCCTGCACTAGTTGCAGCCAGGCACCGGGCTTGGCCTGCACTAGTTGCAGCCAGGCACCGGGTCCGGCTCGCACTAGTTGCAGCCAGGCACCGGGTCCGGCTCGCACTAGTTGCAGCCAGGCACCGGGTCCGGCTCGCACTAGTTGCAGCCAGGCACCGGGCTTGGCCTGCACTAGTTGCAGCCAGGCACCGGGTCCGGCTCGCACTAGTTGCAGCCAGGCACCGGGCTTGGCCTGCACTAGTTGCAGCCAGGCACCGGGTCCGGCTCGCACTAGTTGCAGCCAGGCACCGGGTCCGGCTCGCACTTGTTGCAGCCAGGCACCGGGCTTGGCCTGCACTAGTTGCAGCCAGGCACCGGGTCCGGCTCGCACTAGTTGCAGCCAGGCACCGGGTCCGGCTCGCACTAGTTGCAGCCAGGCACCGGGCTTGGCCTGCACTAGTTGCAGCCAGGCACCGGGTCCGGCTCGCACTAGTTGCAGCCAGGCACCGGGTCCGGCTCGCACTAGTTGCAGCCAGGCACCGGGTCCGGCTCGCACTAGTTGCAGCCAGGCACCGGGCTTGGCCTGCACTAGTTGCAGCCAGGCACCGGGCTTGGCCTGCACTAGTTGCAGCCAGGCACCGGGCTTGGCCTGCACTAGTTGCAGCCAGGCACCGGGCTTGGCCTGCACTAGTTGCAGCCAGGCACCGGGCTTGGCCTGCACTAGTTGCAGCCAGGCACCGGGTCCGGCTCGCACTAGTTGCAGCCAGGCACCGGGCTTGGCCTGCACTAGTTGCAGCCAGGCACCGGGCTTGGCCTGCACTAGTTGCAGCCAGGCACCGGGCTTGGCCTGCACTAGTTGCAGCCAGGCACCGGGCTTGGCCTGCACTAGTTGCAGCCAGGCACCGGGTCCGGCTCGCACTAGTTGCAGCCAGGCACCGGGTCCGGCTCGCACTAGTTGCAGCCAGGCACCGGGTCCGGCTCGCACTAGTTGCAGCCAGGCACCGGGTCCGGCTCGCACTAGTTGCAGCCAGGCACCGGGTCCGGTTCGCACTAGATGCAGCCAGGCACCGGGTCCGGCTCGCACTAGTTGCAGCCAGGCACCGGGTCCGGCTCGCACTAGTTGCAGCCAGGCACCGGGTCCGGCCCGCACTAGTTGCAGCCAGGCACCGGGCTTGGCCCGCACTAGTTGCAGCCAGGCACCGGGTCCGGCTCGCACTAGTTGCAGCCAGGCACCGGGTCCGGCTCGCACTAGTTGCAGCCAGGCACCGGGTCCGGCTCGCACTAGTTGCAGCCAGGCACCGGGTCCGGCTCGCACTAGTTGCAGCCAGGCACCGGGTCCGGCTCGCACTAGTTGCAGCCAGGCACCGGGTCCGGCTCGCACTAGTTGCAGCCAGGCACCGGGTCCGGCTCGCACTAGTTGCAGCCAGGCACCGGGTCCGGCTCGCACTAGTTGCAGCCAGGCACCGGGTCCGGCTCGCACTAGATGCAGCCAGGCACCGGGTCCGGCTCGCACTAGATGCAGCCAGGAACCGGGTCCGGCTCGCACTAGTTGCATCCAGGCACCGGGCTTGGCCTGCACTAGTTGCAGCCAGGCACCGGGTCCGGCTCGCACTAGTTGCAGCCAGGCACCGGGTCCGGCTCGCACTAGATGCAGCCAGGCACCGGGTCCGGCTCGCACTAGATGCAGCCAGGAACCGGGTCCGGCTCGCACTAGTTGCATCCAGGCACCGGGCTTGGCCTGCACTAGTTGCAGCCAGGCACCGGGTCCGGCTCGCACTAGTTGCAGCCAGGCACCGGGTCCGGCTCGCACTAGTTGCAGCCAGGCACCGGGCTTGGCCTGCACTAGTTGCAGCCAGGCACCGGGTCCGGCTCGCACTAGTTGCAGCCAGGCACCGGGTCCGGCTCGCACTAGTTGCAGCCAGGCACCGGGTCCGGCTCGCACTAGTTGCAGCCAGGCACCGGGCTTGGCCTGCACTAGTTGCAGCCAGGCACCGGGCTTGGGCCTGCACTAGTTGCAGCCAGGCACCGGGCTTGGCCTGCACTAGTTGCAGCCAGGCACCGGGCTTGGCCTGCACTAGTTGCAGCCAGGCACCGGGCTTGGCCTGCA
>NW_028321298.1:0-80788 GCF_062004578.1 Staurois parvus | reverse complement strand
TCTTGGGACCCCCATGATGTAGACTGTCAGATCTTGGGGCCCCCATGATGTAGATTGTCAGCTCTTGGGACCCCCATGATGTAGACTGTCAGCTCTTGGGACCCCCATGATGTAGACTGTCAGCTCTTGGGACCCCATGGTGTAGATTGTCAGCTCTTGGGCCCCCATGATGTAGACTGTCAGCTCTTGGGACCCCCATGATGTAGACTGTCAGCTCTTGGGACCCCCATGATGTAGATTGTCAGCTCTTGGGGCCCCCATGATGTAGATTGTCAGCTCTTGGGTCCCTCCTGGCGCAGACTGTCAGCTCTTGGGGCCCCCATGATGTAGATTGTCAGCTCTTGGGGCCCCCCTGGCGCAGACTGTCAGTTCTCGGCCTTCTCCCTGTCACTTTCCCTCTCTTCCTCCTCCCCCCGGTATAGATTGTCAGCTCTTGTGTCCCCACCGTGTCTCCCCCTCCCCCCCCTCCGCTCATGCAGCTTCAGGGGTTCCGGGTAGGAGGGTGGGCGTCTCCCGTCCACCTCCCGGCGCCTCCCCCTCCCCGCCCCGTCGGCCAATGGCAGAGCCGGTTCGTCAAAGATGCCCATATTTGGCGATCTTCAGTCGGCGCACTGGGGGGCGGGGCCGGCTGGCGCTGACGTTAAATACCATAACGGCCGCTCGTGGAGGTCTCATTCAGCCGGCGGCAGCGGACCTGACAGCAGCTCATTCACCAGCTTCTCCCGCTTCAGGAAAACCCTCAAACCAACCAGGTAAAGAACAGAACCGACCCCATCCCCCCACACTCACCGGGCGGTGATCCCTGACCCCGGGGGCGGCGGCCCGGCTCCTGTCAGCCGGTGGAGGGCGGCACTGGAAACCTTAGCGGGGCCACTGGACGACTTTTTTTAGTGCATTTTCTTCTGGGTTATGCAGTTCTCACAAGATTTGGGAGTGTGGTGAAGCTTGGCGGTGGAGTTGTCGCGAGATTTGTTCCTGAGGTCTGCTGAGAAGTGTAGTTCTTCGGCGAGAGATGGGTGTGAGGTGCGCCTGGTGCTAGTTCTCGCGAGACTTGTCACTGAGGAGCGCTTAGCTAGCTCTCGCGAGACTTGTCACTGTGAGGCGCGGTTATCGAACTCTTGCTTGGCTGATGTAACGCTTGGGTACTGGAGTTATCGCGAGATTGTAGAGTTGTGCTGATATGTGGTTCTTGGCGAGGATTGGGTGTGAGGCGAGCATGGCACTACAAGTCCCGAAACTTGTTACTAAGTGTTCGTGTTCTCGCGAGACTTGTCATTAAAGTAAGCTTGGCTCTAGTTCTCGCGAGTTTGTTTGCAGTAACCCGCAATGGTTAGTGTTTGGCGGTGAGGCTCGCTTAGTACTAGTTCTCGCGATATTCTGTAAGGTTTAGTTTTTAAGACTAATTATCGCGAGATTTGCCTAATGTGCGTGATTGGCGCCTGAGGCATGCTGGGTCTTGTAGTTTCTGGTCTGTTGGGGGTTGTAGTGACACTGCGGGTGTGGCTGAAGTGTTTCCGGCCTGTTTGGGTTCCCTGGGGCTTGTAGTCACCTCAGGTCTTCAGTTTCGAGGCGTTTAGTGTTCTCTTGGCTCTCATTGGGCCAGCTTGGCATGCTGGGAGTGTTAGTCCGGTGGCGTGCTGCACGGCAGGCAAGGATTTGGCGGCCGTGAAGTAAAAGGGCGGGTGCCGGGAGGTAAAATGGCGGCAGTGGCCGTGTGAGGAACATGGCGGGCCGGGTGGATCGGGACTGCGGTATGTCAGGGTGAGGTGACAGGTGCCGCAGGGTGGGCGGGGTCCGCCCGGCTTTTGTCCGCCGAGGCCTGTGTGGGCGGGGCGCGGCTGTCACTGCGCGGGCTCCCTGGCTGACGTCACCGGGTCGCCACGCCCTTCTCTCAGGCTGGCCTGATCTCGACGCTCGGCCACGCCCTGAGCTGGGTGGGCGCGGCCCGCGGACCTGTCGCTACCATATTAGGGCACAAAATGCGCCGATTGGCCGAGAGGACGTGGGAGGGAAACATTTTCAAACCGGCCGGTGGGCGTGGCTGGTGGGTGACAGTTTCCTGTGGGCGGGGTCGGAACTTTCTGGACGGAGGAAGGTGACAAGCAGGGAGCCGCCCGGCTATGGGCGGAGTGATGGGGGAGGGGCGGAATGACTCATCTGTGTGCGGAGCCGCCTTGTATCCGAAGAACTAACAGTCCCAGCATGCCCATAGAGGCACTCAGTGCTGCCGGGAGGGGAATGCTGGGACTTGTAGTTCCTCAACAAACTTCCTGTGAAGATGATGTCTTTAACTTTGTGATGTGATTGGAACTAGCCGGTCTGTTGCTATGGGCAACCAAGCTGCTGCAGCCTCCCTATGCCGGCCGTGTGCGGCTCACTCCTGATTGGCTCAACCAGTTTCCTTATAAAGTCCCGCCTACTACGCAATCTAATCCAGGTGGGGGAGGGGCTACATGGCGGTTAGCAGCCAATCGGAGGGTGGGGGTGCTGGCAGGTGGGTGTAATAGGGGGTTGCATGCTGGTGAGGAGCCAGTAGGACGAAGGGGTTGCATGCTCATTCATGGGCCACCAATAGGGGTCTGCAGGTGGAGGGCGGGGTCCGCCTATAGGTGGGTGGCCAATAGGAGATTGGGTTGCTGACAGGTGGGTCACTAAGGGTGGGGGTGTCTGTCCGGGTGGGTGGCCAGTGATCGGGTTAGTGACGGGGGCCACCAACAGGATGGGGGTCTGCAGGTGGAGGGCAGGGTCCGCCTATAGGTGGGCAGCCAACAGGAGAGATGAGGTTGCTGACAGGTGGGCCATGGGGGGGAGGGGGTTGTTGTCAAATAGGGTGGGGATCTGTCTTTAGGTGGGTGGTCAGTAGAGGGCGGGGTCATCCTATAGGTGGGCAGCCAACAATGCAGTTGCTGACAGGTGGGCTCCTATACGGTTGGGGAATGGTCTTCAGGTGGGTGGCCAGTAGAGGGGGGGGGGGGGTCGTCCTATAGGTGGGCAGCTGACACGTGGGTTCAAATTGGGTGGGGATCTGTTTTCATGTGGGTTAGCAGCCAATAAGATGGCATGACATGCACATGGACCACCAATAGGATGGCTGTCTGCAGGTGTGGCCAGTGGAGGGCGTGGTCAGCTTATAGGAGCTTGATTGGGTTGCTGACAGGTGGGCTCCAATAGGGTGGGGGAGGGGGTCTGTCGGGTGGGTGAGCCTGTAGGTGGGCAGCCAATAGGAGACTGAGGGGGTTTCTGACAGGTGGGTCCTCTATAGGTTTGGGGTCTCTGCTGGTGGAGGGCGGGGTCAGCCTGCAGGTGGGCAGCCAATGGGATGGAAGATAAATGCAGTTTATTGCAGCAGCAAACTTGCGGTAATTCTTTTGCAATCTAAATCTTCGTTTTGTTTGTTTTACAGAAAAATGGAAGATGAAATTGCCGCACTCGTCATTGACAATGGCTCTGGTATGTGCAAAGCCGGCTTTGCTGGAGATGATGCTCCCCGCGCTGTCTTCCCCTCAATCGTTGGTCGCCCAAGACATCAGGTTTGTAGTATAGTTCTCTCATTGGCCCTCAATCTTCATGTCATTGGGGGCCCCCATGTCGGTATATGGTCCCTCGATCATTGCCCCTCCCCCCAGTACGGCTCCCCCCATGTCCTGCCATCTAACCCCGGCCTGTTTGTCTCTCCAGGGTGTCATGGTTGGAATGGGACAGAAGGACAGCTATGTAGGTGATGAAGCCCAGAGCAAGAGAGGTATCCTGACCCTGAAGTACCCCATCGAACACGGCATTGTAACCAACTGGGACGATATGGAGAAGATCTGGCACCACACCTTCTACAACGAGCTGCGTGTCGCCCCTGAAGAACACCCTGTCCTGCTCACAGAAGCCCCCCTGAACCCCAAAGCCAACAGAGAAAAGATGACACAGGTTGGTTCCCCTCCCACACCCCTCTCTGGTCACATCCTCCGGAGACTTCTTCTGGTTCTCATTCCTCATTTCTCAGACTCCACATTTTTCTTTCGATATTTCCAGGGCTCTGTTCCTCTCCTGGCATTTCCCTCCTGAAGCCTCAGGTTTCTGTTCTGGTTTTGTTTCTGCTTGTTCTGTTCCTTTTTTTTCTACACTTTAACCATTTTGTAGTTTTTATAACCTGCATGTGAGCATGGTTTGGGGTGCGCCGGCCTGGTGCCTGTAGTTATGGGACTTCTCGTCTCTCCTGCAGATCATGTTTGAGACATTCAACACCCCCGCCATGTACGTTGCCATCCAGGCTGTGCTGTCCCTGTATGCCTCCGGTCGTACCACTGGTATTGTGATGGACTCTGGTGATGGTGTGACCCACACAGTGCCCATCTATGAAGGTTATGCCCTGCCCCACGCCATCCTGCGTCTGGACTTGGCCGGCCGTGACCTGACAGACTACCTCATGAAGATCCTGACCGAGAGAGGCTACAGCTTCACCACCACAGCCGAAAGAGAAATCGTGCGTGACATCAAGGAGAAGTTGTGCTACGTGGCCCTGGACTTCGAGCAGGAAATGGCCACCGCAGCCTCCTCTTCATCCCTGGAGAAGAGCTACGAGCTTCCCGACGGTCAGGTCATCACCATCGGAAACGAGAGGTTCAGGTGTCCAGAGGCCCTCTTCCAGCCATCCTTCCTGGGTGGGTATTGCTGGTGAATTGTAACCAGGTTGTCTTGAATCAAAGTCCCAGATGATGATGGAGGTATATGCACCACCACTAATGTATCTACACGTCTTCCCCATAGGTATGGAATCATGCGGCATTCACGAAACCACATTCAACTCAATCATGAAGTGCGACGTAGACATCCGTAAGGACCTGTATGCCAACACAGTGCTGTCTGGAGGTACCACCATGTACCCTGGCATCGCTGACAGAATGCAGAAGGAAATCACTGCCCTGGCCCCTAGCACAATGAAAATCAAGGTAAACATTTGCAACTTCTGTCATGGGGAGCAGGTCTTGGTCTGCTATGAGTGGGTCTCGGTTCCTACCATGGGTGAGGAGTAGGTCTTTATATGCCAAGGGGATTGGGTCATGCTCCTGCCATGGGCAGCAGGTTTTGGCCTGCTATGAGTGGGTCTTGGGTCCTACCATGGGTGAGGGTAGGTTCTTGATCTGCCAAGGAGATTGGTTCATGCTCCTATCATTGAGAGCAGGTTTTGGGAATGCCATGGGCCAAATAGGTCTTTATCTGCCAAGGGTCCTGGGTGGGGGCATTTCTCTGCCTGCCATGGGCAGCAGGTATTGGCCTGCTATGAGTGGATTTGGAGTCCTGCCATGGGTGAGTAGGCCTTGACCTGCCAAGGGGATTGGGTCTTAACCCTGGCATTGGTGTCAAGTAGGCCTTGACCTGCCAAGGGGCAATTGGATCTTGGCTCTGCCATAAGTGGGGGCAACCAGTATTGTCTTGGGTCCTACCATGGGTGAGTAGGCTTTGACCTGCCAAGGAGATTGGGTCTCCACCCTGCCATGGGTGGGGCAGCCAGTCTTGTCTTGGGTCCTACCATGGGTGAGTGGGCCTTGACCTACCATGGGTGAGGAGTAGGCCTTGACCTGCCAAGGAGATTGGGTCTCCACCCTGCCATGGGTGGGGCAGCCAGTCTTGTCTTGGGTCCTACCATGGGTGAGGAGTAGGCCTTGACCTACCATGGGTGAGGAGTAGGCCTTGACCTGCCAAGGAGATTGGGTCTCCACCCTGCCATGGGTGGGGAAGCATATCTTGGCTTGCTGTGAGTAGCTTTGGTTCTGGGGTCCTGCCATGGTTTTGGGGGGTAGAGTTTATTTCTGCCATGGGTACTAACAAGCCTTTCTCTCCTTCAGATCATTGCACCACCCGAGCGCAAATACTCCGTCTGGATCGGTGGCTCCATCTTGGCCTCCCTCTCCACCTTCCAACAGATGTGGATCAGCAAGCAGGAATACGACGAATCCGGCCCATCCATCGTCCACCGCAAATGCTTTTAAACGGACTGCTAGCAGATGCGTTGCATTTGCTGCATGAGTTGTTCAAAGTGTTAAAAAAAAAAAATATTTGCTTCGGCAAATGTGTACGCCTCATGCTAGCCTCGTGAAACTGGAATAGAGCCAACTTCCAAACGAACTTGCCCTCGAATGTGAGACACTCTAAAGTCGCCTGTCGTTGGGGATTTTTCTTTTTGTAATGCAAGACTTTGGAAGTGTCTCTCCCACTATTCCTGTGGTGTCAGTGCTAGCATATACCCTGTACACACCTCCGATACAAAACTCCGCTTGGCATTCCGTCTCGGGTGTCTCCTCTAAGCTAAACGTCTACGAATGCATTTCTGTGAAAGGCTGCCGATCTGCGTGTTGTGAATGACACTTCTCCGGGGGTCCTGGGGAGGTCGAGGTGGGAGGTGTGTACAGGGTATCTGAGGTTTAGGCTTCCAGATAACCAATTTTAGCGCTTAATATTCCAGAATTTCTTGTCTGAGGCTGGTAGGAGTTCATGAAGGAATTATCACTTCTGTTTTTTTGCCACTTTTTTTTCTAGTATGGTTGGAAAAGTCGGCATCCAGGCCTTAGATCCAGGTTTTTGTTTTCTTAGCCCAGTTTGTATTCCCAGCATTGAACGGGTCTGAAGTTACAACTTATTGCAGTTACACCTGTAAATTTATTCATCCGAGTTAATTTATGTAAATTTTTTTGTATGTTGCCTTAATGTTCTCACATGACAAGTAGAACCAAAATTTGTAAGTCATCCTGAAGTTGAAAAAAATTGTAACTCCCAGAAAACACTTCATTGTGTAAGGAAAATAAAGCGCTGCAGTAAATAGAGAACCTGTGTGGCTGTCCCAGTGTTATTGAAGATGTTGTGTCTTGGGGGGAGCTCTTTGGGGTGGGGAGGCATCTTGGGGGAGCTCTTTGGGGTGGGGAGGCGTCTTGGGGGAGCTCTTTGGGGTGGGGAGGCATCTTGGGGGAGCTCTTTGGGATGGGGAGGCGTCTTGGGGGAGCTCTTTGGGATGGGGAGGCGTCTTGGGGGAGCTCTTTGGGATGGGGAGGTGTCTTGGGGGAGCTCTTTGGGGTGGGGAGGTGTCTTGGGGGAGCTCTCTGGGGTGGGGAGGTGTCTTGGGGGAGCTCTTTGGGGTGGGGAGGTGTCTTGGGGGAGCTCTTTGGGGTGGGGAGGTGTCTTGGGGGAGCTCTTTGGGGTGGGGAGGTGTCTTGGGGGAGCTCTTTGGGGTGGGGAGGTGTCTTGGGGGAGCTCTTTGGGGTGGGGAGGTGTCTTGGGGGAGCTCTTTGGGGTGGGGAGGTGTCTTGGGGGAGCTCTTTGGGGTGGGGAGGTGTCTTGGGGGAGCTCTTTGGGGTGGGGAGGTGTCTTGGGGGAGCTCTTTGGGGTGGGGAGGTGTCTTGGGGGGAGCTCTTTGGGGTGGGGACGTGTCTTGGGGGGAGCTCTTTGGGGTGGGGACGTGTCTTGGGGGGAGCTCTTTATGGTGGGGACGTGTCTTGGGGGGGAGCTCTTTGGGGTGGGGACGTGTCTTGGGGGGAGCTCTTTGGGGTGGGGATGTGTCTTGGGGGGAGCTCTTTGCAACATGGGTGGGGGGTTCTGTTTTTGAAGGTTACTCATTCATGGTTCCCCCTCATTCATGGTTCCCCCTCATTCATGGTTCCCCCTCATTCATGGTTCCCCCTCATTCATGGTTCCCCCTCAGAGGATGGATAATATACTTGCCTTTCCCTGACCTTGGTATAGGGTGAGCTCTAACCAGATCCTGGGAATGCAGAGTAGCCCAAGTCTGAACATTCTACAGTGCAGGAGTTGGGCTACACATCCTTCTCAGATCTGGGCAGTAGGTTATCACCCCCTAAACCAGCTAAAGGCAAGGGTATCTAACAATCTTATTACCCTACAGATACTCTTTAGTGGTTAAATGGGGTAACAAAGTAGACTTGGCACATAAGGTTCACATCCATTGCCCTCCTTGGACTTTGCACCTCTTAAGGTTCACATCCATTGCCCTCTATCCACCTTTCATTGCAGTGAACTGGTTCTTTAAGGGATACAAAGTTCTGGGGTGGAAGAAGTCAAAGTCCACAGAACTGAATCACTAAAAGATGGAGGACAAATTACATCTGACACAACTTGAGGTCACAACTCACAGGTCATTCATGAGGTTCAACTCTGAGCTAAAACCAGGTAAAGGCCCTGTTGTAGGTCTCCAGAGATGTGTATGGGGGTCTCAACATTGGTTCTCTTGGCTGAAGATAAAGATCTTCCTCTAGACATGCTTTTTTTTTTTTTTTTTTTTTTTTTTTCACACAAGGTGGGCCACAAATATGGGTTACACATCGGGGGTCAGACTGCTGGTCAGTACTGGTAGTAACATTGATAAACAGTGTCCTGGAGTCTCCAACTCCCTGACATTAAATGGAGCACACCTTCTCTGCATCCACCTCTGGATATCCAGTATTGAACAGGTTTGGGTATCCCAGAGATAAGAAGCTTCACTTTTGGGTTTTGAAGCCTTAGATTAGGCTGGCCATCTATCCTCTAGCTGGGCTCTCCCCCCCCCCAGGTGGTTCCAGCCACAGTAGACTTACCCTCATCTGGAGGGGTGTCCTGACCTCTGAATAACTTTGGGGTAAAAAGGTTGGAGGGCTGTCCTGGCTGAGGCAATGAGAAGGGATTCCAGCTTTACCCCAACACCCCCTTACAAAACAATGTGTGGGCCAGAAGTTTGTCCTGATTGCGCATCCATCTCCTGGTGTCGTCCCCCCCCCCCCCCCCCCCGACCTCTTCATTGCAGCCATCTTGATGTCTAACCCATGCCAGAAGATTCTGGTGTATCCACAATGGTGGCTGGTAAGACTCCATCTAAACGTTACAGAAGGTGAAGATCCTCCATGGGAAGTGTTGGCTCCTGTGTCCCTTCACTATAAACATTCCTAGACCATCATGGAATCCTGTCCTGGAATGTTGGCCCTCATCCTAGGAGGCACTGATGGAGAGCCTCACTTCCTGTCCCAGTTGCTGTTGTCACCTGACCAGGAAGTGAGGGGTGGAGCCTTCCAATAATGATGGCTGTCTACCACTAAACGGAAACTTGTCTGGCATGTTAAAGTGGAACTAAAGCCAATGAAAGGGATGGTTGCTTGTGCTCCTGACTTCAAATGGCTGGTGTCATAGCTGATCCCATGTGCAGCACCTTGGCAACTACAGTTCAGCTGCTAAGAGATTTTTTCCTTAGCTGTTAAAAAAAAAAAAAAAAAGTCTTCACACTTCTAAACAAGTATAGTGACACCAATGAATAGTACCCCATCATTGGTGTCAGTGGGAGGAATAGTACCCCATCATTGGTGTCAGTGGGAGGAATAGTAGGGAAATCCTCCAATGGGGGGACACTAGTTCTGGAGACAACCACTTTGCAGGGATTTCAACTCGCTTCCTGTTGTGTCAATGGGACATGAAGTGAAGGGAAATCTCCCCCAATGGGCACAGATGGCAAAAAAATCTGACCGGGGCTCTAACACGTTTCTGTTTCCCCTCCACTTACGTTGTATCTGATCGTCCCAACTGACAAGAAACAAACAACGACTTCCCTTTTGGGGATTGTGAAGGTGGGGACCCCGAACATTTCATCCCGGGGGGGGGGGGGGCCTCAGGTCAGCTTTGTTCTTCTAGGGCAGGGGTAGGCAACCTGCGGCTCTCCAGCTGTTGTGGAACTACATTTCCCATGAGGTATTGCAACATTACAAAACTGACAGTTGCAGCTATGACTTGCAGAGGCATGATGGAACTTGTAGTCCTGCAACAGCTGGAGAGCCGCAGGTTGCCTACACCTGTTCTAGGGGCTCCCATGGGTATCATACCTTCCATCTGCACCACAACCGCTACGGGTACAGGAGAGCAAATTGCTGCTGCTCCACCCTGAAAGCAAACATTTTTTACATTGCCGCTTACCAATCCTTAGATGTGACAGCTGCATTTGTTTTCTTTTCTTTATTCTCACTTGCTGATCCAGCCAATAAGTCTGTTGCTTTTCTACACAGCAAGCTGTCTTGTAGATGTAGCAGTTACATAGTCAGGCTGAAAAAAGACAAAAGTCCATCCAGTTCCATTAAAAGAAAAAAAGTTATAATCCGACACCCACAGTGGATCCAGAGGAAGGCAAAAATCCCAGCAAAGCATGATCCAATCTCCTCCTGCAGGGAAAAATTCCTTTCTGATCCCCCGAGAGGCAATCGGATATTCCTTGGATCACCTTTCCCTATAAATGTTCTATCCAGTTATATTCTGTGTATCCAAGAAAGAATCCAGGACTTTCCTACGGCAATCCCCCCCTTATGTATTATACATGGAGATCATATCCCCCCCCTTATGTATTATACATGGAGATCATATCCCCCCTTATGTATTATACATGGAGATCATATCCCCCCCCTTATGTATTATACATGGAGATCATATCCCCCCTTATGTATTGTACATGGAGATCATATCCCCCCTTATGTATTACACATGGAGATCATATCCCCCTTATGTATTATACATGGAGATCATATCCCCCCTTATGTATTACACATGGAGATCATATCCCCCTTATGTATTATACATGGAGATCATATCCCCCCCTTATGTATTATACATGGTGATCATATCCCCCCTTATGTAGTACACATGGAGATCATATCCCCCCTTATGTATTATACATGGTGATCATATCCCCCCTTATGTATTACACATGGAGATCATATCCCCCTTATGTATTATACATGGAGATCATATCCCCCCCTTATGTATTATACATGGTGATCATATCCCCCCTTATGTATTACACATGGAGATCATATCCCCCCCTTATGTATTATACATGGAGATCATATCCCCCCTTATGTATTATACATGGAGATCATATCCCCCTCTTATGTATTATACATGGAGATCATATCCCCCTTATGTATTATACATGGAGATCATATCCCCCCTTATGTATTATACATGGAGATCCTATCCCCCTTATGTATTATACATGGAGATCATATCCCCCCTTATGTATTAAACACGGAGATCATATCCCCCCCTTATGTATTATACACGGAGATCATATCCCCCCCTTATGTATTATACACGGAGATCATATCCCCCCTTATGTATTATACACGGAGATCATATCCCCCCTTATGTATTATACATGGTGATCATATCCCCCCTTATGTATTATACATGGAGATCATATCCCCCCTTATGTATTATACATGGAGATCATATCCCCCCTTATGTATTATACACGGTGATCATATCCCCCCTTATGTATTATACATGGAGATCATATCCCCCCCTTATGTATTATACACGGAGATCATATCCCCCCTTATGTATTATACACGGAGATCATATCCCCCCCTTATGTATTATACATGGAGATCATATCCCCCCTTATATCCCCCCTTATGTATTATACACGGAGATCATATCCCCCCCTTATGTATTATACATGGAGATCATATCCCCCCTTATATCCCCCCTTATGTATTATACATGGAGATCATATCCCCCCCTTATGTATTATACATGGAGATCATATCCCCCCCTTATGTATTATACATGGAGATCATATCCCCCCTTATGTATTATACATAGAGATCATATCCCCCCTTATGTATTATACATGGAGATCATAACCCCCTTATGTATTATACATGGAGATCATATCCCCCCTTATGTATTATACATAGAGATCATATCCCCCCTTATGTATTATACATGGAGATCATAACCCCCTTATGTATTATACATGGAGATCATATCCCCCCTTATGTATTACACATGGAGATCATATCCCCCCTTATGTATTATACATGGTGATCATATCCCCCCTTATGTAATACACATGGAGATCCTATCCCCCTTATGTATTATACATGGAGATCATATCCCCCCTTATGTATTATACATGGAAATCATATCCCCCCCTTATGTATTATACATGGAGATCATATCCCCCCTTATGTATTATACATGGAGATCATATCCCCCCTTATGTATTATACATGGTGATCATATCCCCCCTTATGTAATACGCATGGAGATCCTATCCCCCTTATGTATTATACATGGAGATCATATCCCCCCTTATGTATTATACATGGAAATCATATCCCCCCCTTATGTAATATACATGGAGATCATATCCCCCCTTATGTATTATACATGGAGATCATATCCCCCCCTTATGTATTATACATGGAGATCATATCCCCCTTATGTATTATACATGGAGATCATATCCCCCCTTATGTATTATACATGGAGATCATATCCCCCCCTTATGTATTATACATGGAGATCATATCCCCCCTTATGTATTATACATGGAGATCATATCCCCCCTTATGTATTATACATGGAGATCATATCCCCCCTTATGTATTATACATGGAGATCCTATCCCCCTTATGTATTATACATGGAGATCATATCCCCCCTTATGTATTATACATGGAGATCATATCCCCCCTTATGTATTATACATGGAAATCATATCCCCCCCTTATGTATTATACACGGAGATCATATCCCCCCTTATGTATTATACACGGAGATCATATCCCCCCCTTATGTATTATACACGGAGATCATACCCCCCCCTTATGTATTATACACGGAGATCATATCCCCCCCTTATGTATTATACATGGAGATCATATCCCCCCTTATGTATTATACATGGAGATCATATCCCCCCTTATGTATTATACACGGTGATCATATCCCCCCTTATGTATTATACATGGAGATCATATCCCCCCTTATGTATTATACACGGTGATCATATCCCCCCTTATGTATTATACATGGAGATCATATCCCCCCCTTATGTATTATACACGGAGATCATATCCCCCCTGATGTATTATACACGGAGATCATATCAACCCCTTATGTATTATACATGGAGATCATATCCCCCCCTTATGTATTATACATGGAGATCATATCCCCCCCTTATGTATTATACATGGTGATCATATCCCCCCTTATGTATTATACATGGAGATCATATCCCCCCCTTATGTATTATACATGGAAATCATATCCCCCCTTATGTATTATACATGGAGATCATATCCCCCCTTATGTATTATACATTGAGATCATATCCCCCTTATGTATTATACATGGAGATCATATCCCCCCTTATGTATTATACATGGAGATCATATCCCCCCTTATGTATTATACATGGAGATCATATCCCCCCTTACGTATTATACATGGAGATCAAATCCCCCTTATGTATTATACATGGAGATCATATCCCCCCCTTATGTATTATACATGGAGATCATATCCCCCCCTTATGTATTATACATGGAGATCATATCCCCCCCTTGTGTATTATACATGGAGATCATACCCGCCCCCCTTATGTATTATACATGGAGATCATATCCCCCCTTATGTATTATACATGGAGATCATATCCCCCCTTATGTATTATACATGGAGATCATATCCCCCCATATGTATTATACAAGGAGATCATATCCCCCCCTTATGTATTATACGTGGAGATCATGTCCCCCCTTTTGTATTATACATGGAGATCATATCCCCCTTATGTATTATACATGGAGATCATATCCCTCCTTATGTATTATACATGGAGATCATATCCCCCTCTTATGTATTATACATGGAGATCATATCCCCCCTTATGTATTATACATGGAGATCCTTTCCCCCCTTATGTATTATACATGGAGATCATATCCCTCCCCCTTATGTATTATACACGGAGATCGTATCCCCCCCTTATGTATTATACATGGAGATCATATCCCCCCTTATGTATTATACATGGAGATCATATCCCCCTTATGTATTATACATGGTGATCATATCCCCCCCTTATGTATTATACATGGAAATCATATCCCCCCCTTATGTATTATACATGGTGATCATATCCCCCCTTATGTATTATACATGGAGATCATATCCCCCCTTATGTATTATACATGGAGATCATATCCCCCCTTATGTATTATACATGGAAATCATATCCCCCCTTATGTATTATACATGGAGATCATGTCCCCCCCCTTTATGTATTATACATGGAGATCATATCCCCCATTATGTATTATACATGGAGATCATATCCCCCCCTTATGTATTATACATGGAGATCATATCCCCCCTTATGTATTATACATGGAAATCATATCCCCCCTTATGTATTATACATGGAGATCATATCCCCCTTATGTATTATACATGGAGATCATATCCCCCCCTTATGTATTATACATGGAGATCATATCCCCCCCCTTATGTATTATACATGGAGATCATATCCCCCACTTATGTATTATACATGGAGATCATATCCCCCTTATGTATTATACATGGAGATCATATCCCCTCCTTATGTATTATACATGGAGATCATATCCCACTTATGTATTATACAAGGAGATCATATCCCCCCTTATGTATTATACATGGAGATCATATCCCCCCCTTATGTATTATACATGGAGATCATATCCCCCTTATGTATTATACATGGAGATCATATCCCCCCCTTATGTATTATACATGGAGATCATATCCCCCTTATGTATTATACATGGAGATCATATCCCCCCCTTATGTATTATACATGGAGATCATATCCCCCCCTTATGTATTATACATGGAGATCATATCCCCCTTATGTATTATACATGGAGATCATATCCCCCTTATGTATTATACAAGGAGATCATATCCCCCTTATGTATTATACATGGAGATCATATCCCCCTTATGTATTATACATGGAGATCATATCCCCCTTATGTATTATACATGGTGATCATATCCCCCTTATGTATTATACATGGAGATCATATCCCCCCCTTATGTATTATACAAGGAGATCATATCCCCCCTTATGTATTATACATGGAGATCATATCCCCCTTATGTATTATACAAGGAGATCATATCCCCCCTTATGTATTATACATGGTGATCATATCCGCCCTTATGTATTATACATGGAGATCATATCCCCCCTTATGTATAATACATGGAGATCATATCCCCCCCTTATGTATTATACATGGAGATCATATCCCCCCTTTATGTATTATACATGGTGATCATATCCCCCCTTATGTATTATACATGGAGATTATATCCCCCCTTATGTATTATAAATGGAGATCATATCCCCCTTATGTATTATACATGGAGATCATATCCCCCTTATGTATTATACATGGAGATCATATCCCCCCCTTATGTATTATACATGGAGATCATATCCCCCCCTTATGTATTAGACATGGAGATCATATCCCACCTTATGTATTATACATGGAGATCATATCCCCCCCTTATGTATTATACATGGAGATCATATCCCCCTTATGTATTATACATGGAGATCATATCCCCTTTATGTATTATACATGGAGATCATATCCCCCCCTTATGTATTATACATGGTGATCATATCCCACCTTATGTATTATACATGGAGATCATATCCCCCCTTATGTATTATACATGGAGATCATATCCCCCCCTTATGTATTATACACGGAGATCATATCCCCCCTTATGTATTATACATGGAGATCATATCCCCCTTATGTATTATACATGGACATCATATCCCCCCCCTTATGTATTATACATGGAGATCATATCCCCCCCCTTATCTATTATACATGGAGATCGTATCCCTTCTTATGTATTATACATGGTGATCATATCCCCCCCTTATGTATTATACATGGAGATCCTATCCCCCCCTTATGTATTATACATGGAGATCATATCCCCCCCTTATGTATTATACATGGAGATCATATCCCTCCTTATGTATTATACATGGAGATCATATCCCCCCTTATGTATTATACATGGAGATCACATCCCCCCTTATGTATTATACATGGAGATCATATCCCCCCTTATGTATTATACATGGAGTGCATATCCCCCCCTTATGTATTACACATGAAGATCATATCCCCCCTTATGAATTATACATGGAGATCATATCCCCCCTTATGTATTATACATGGAGATCATATCCCCCCCCTTGTGTATTATACATGGAGATCATATCCCACCTTATGTATTATACATGGAGATCATATCCCCCCTTATGTATTATACATGGAGATCATATCCCCCTTATGTATTATACATGGAGATCATATCCCCCCTTATGTATTATACATGGAGATCATATCCCCCCCCCTTATGTATTATACATGGAGATCATATCCCCCCTTATGTATTATACATGGAGATCATATCGCCTTATGTATTATACATGGAGATCATATCCCCCCTTATGTATTATACATGGAGATCATATCCCCCCTTATGTATTATACATGGAGATCATATCCCCCCCTTATGTATTATACATGGAGATCATATCCCCCCTTTATGTATTATACATGGTGATCATATCCCCCCTTATGTATTATACATGGAGATTATATCCCCCCCTTATGTATTATAAATGGAGATCATATCCCCCTTATGTATTATACATGGAGATCATATCCCCCTTATGTATTATACATGGAGATCATATCCCCCCCTTATGTATTATACATGGAGATCATATCCCCCCCTTATGTATTATACATGGAGATCATATCCCCCCCTTATGTATTATACATGGAGATCATATCCCCCTTATGTATTATACATGGAGATCATATCCCCCCCTTATGTATTATACATGGAGATCATATCCCCCTTATGTATTATACATGGAGATCATATCCCCCCCCCTTATGTATTATACATGGAGATCATATCCCCCCTTATGTATTATACATGGAGATCATATCCCCCCTTATGTATTATATATGGAGATCATATCCCCCCTTATGTATTATACATGGAGATCATATCGCCTTATGTATTATACATGGAGATCATATCCCCCCTTATGTATTATACATGGAGATCATATCCCCCCTTATGTATTATACATGGAGATCATATCCCCCCCTTATGTATTATACATGGAGATCATATCCCCCCTTTATGTATTATACATGGTGATCATATCCCCCCTTATGTATTATACATGGAGATTATATCCCCCCCTTATGTATTATAAATGGAGATCATATCCCCCTTATGTATTATACATGGAGATCATATCCCCCTTATGTATTATACATGGAGATCATATCCCCCCCTTATGTATTATACATGGAGATCATATCCCCCCCTTATGTATTATACATGGAGATCATATCCCACCTTATGTATTATACATGGAGATCATATCCCACCTTATGTATTATACATGGAGATCATATCCCCCCTTATGTATTATACATGGAGATCACATCCCCCCCTTATGTATTATACACGGAGATCATATCCCCCCTTATGTATTATACATGGAGATCATATCCCCCTTATGTATTATACATGGACATCATATCCCCCCCCTTATGTATTATACATGGAGATCATATCCCCCCCTTATGTATTATACATGGAGATCGTATCCCTTCTTATGTATTATACATGGTGATCATATCCCCCCCTTATGTATTATACATGGAGATCCTATCCCCCCCCTTATGTATTATACATGGAGATCATATCCCCCCCTTATGTATTATACATGGAGATCATATCCCCCCTTATGTATTATACATGGAGATCATATCCCCCCTTATGTATTATACATGGAGATCACATCCCCCCTTATGTATTATACATGGAGATCATATCCCCCCTTATGTATTATACATGGAGTGCATATCCCCCCCTTATGTATTACACATGAAGATCATATCCCCCCTTATGAATTATACATGGAGATCATATCCCCCCTTATGTATTATACATGGAGATCATATCCCCCCTTATGTATTATATATGGAGATCATATCCCCCCTTATGTATTATACATGGAGATCATATCGCCTTATGTATTATACATGGAGATCATATCCCCCCTTATGTATTATACATGGAGATCATATCCCCCCTTATGTATTATACATGGAGATCATATCCCCCTTATGTATTAGACATGGAGATCATATCCCCCCCCCTTATGTATTATACATGGAGATCATATCCCCCCCCCTTATGTATTATACATGGAGATCATATCCCCCCTTATGTATTATACATGGAGATCATATCCCCCCCTTATGTATTATACATGGAGATCATACCCCCCCTTATGTATTATACATGGAGATCATATCCCCCTTATGTATTATACATGGAGATCATAACCCCCTTATGTATTATACATGGAGATCATATCCCCCCTTATGTATTATACATGGAGATCATATCCCCCCTTATGTATTATACATGGTGATCATATCCCCCCTTATGTATTATACATAGAGATCATATCCCCCCTTATGTATTATACATGGAGATCATATCCCCCCTTATGTATTATACATGGAGATCATATCCCCCCTTATGTATTATACATGGAGATCATATCCCCCCCTTATGTATTATACATGGAGATCATATCCCCCCCCTTATGTATTATACAGGGAGATCATATCCCCCCCTTTTGTATTATACATGGAGATCATATCCCCCTTATGTATTATACATGGAGATCATATCCCCCCTTATGTATTATACATGGAGATCATATCCCCCCTTATGTATTATACATGAAGATCATATCCCCCCTTATGTATTATACATGGAGATCATATCCCCCCCTTATGTATTATACATGGAGATCATATCCCCCCTTATGTATTATACATGGTGATCATATCCCCCCTTATGTATTATACATGGAGATCATACCTCCCCTTATGTATTATACATGGAGATCATGTCCCCCCTTATGTATTATACATGGAGATCATATCCCCCCCTTATGTATTATACATGGAGATCATATCCCCTTTTATGTATTATACATGGTGATCACATCCCCCCTTATGTATTATACATGGAGATCATATCCCCCCTTACGTATTATACATGGAGATCAAATCCCCCTTATGTATTATACATGGAGATCATATCCCCCCCTTATGTATTATACATGGAGATCATATCCCCCCCTTATGTATTATACATGGAGATCATATCCCCCCCTTGTGTATTATACATGGAGATCATACCCGCCCCCCTTATGTATTATACATGGAGATCATATCCCCCCTTATGTATTATACATGGAGATCATATCCCCCCTTATGTATTATACATGGAGATCATATCCCCCCATATGTATTATACATGGAGATCATATCCCCCCCTTATGTATTATACGTGGAGATCATGTCCCCCCTTTTGTATTATACATGGAGATCATATCCCCCCTTATGTATTATACATGGAGATCATATCCCCCCTTATGTATTATACATGGAGATCATATCCCTCCTTATGTATTATACATGGAGATCATATCCCCCCTTATGTATTATACATGGTGATCATATCCCCCCTTTTGTATTATACATGGAGATCATATCCCCCTTATGTATTATACATGGAGATCATATCCCCCCTTATGTATTATACATGGAGATCCTTTCCCCCCTTATGTATTATACATGGAGATCATATCCCTCCCCCTTATGTATTATACACGGAGATCGTATCCCCCCTTATGTATTATACATGGAGATCATATCCCCCCTTATGTATTATACATGGAGATCATATCCCCCTTATGTATTATACAAGGAGATCATATCCCCCCTTATGTATTATACATGGAGATCATATCCCCCTTATATATTATACATGGAGATCATATCCCTCTTATGTATTATACATGGAGATCATATCCCCCCTTATGTATTATACATGGAGATCATATCCCCCCTTATGTATTATATATGGAGATCATATCCCCCCTTATGTATTATACATGGAGATCATATCGCCTTATGTATTATACATGGAGATCATATCCCCCCCTTATGTATTATACATGGAGATCATATCCCCCCTTATGTATTATTCATGGAGATCATATCCCCCCCTTATGTATTATACATGGAGATCATACCCCCCTTATGTATTATACATGGAGATCATATCCCCCTTATGTATTATACATGGAGATCATAACCCCCTTATGTATTATACATGGAGATCATATCCCCCCTTATGTATTATACATGGAGATCATATCCCCCCTTATGTATTATACATGGTGATCATATCCCCCCTTATGTATTATACATAGAGATCATATCCCCCCCTTATGTATTATACATGGAGATCATATCCCCCTTATGTATTATACATGGAGATCATATCCCCCCTTATGTATTATACATGGAGATCATATCCCCCCTTATGTATTATACATGGAGATCATATCCCCCCCTTATGTATTATACATGGAGATCATATCCCCCCCTTATGTATTATACAGGGAGATCATATCCCCCCCTTTTGTATTATACATGGAGATCATATCCCCCTTATGTATTATACATGGAGATCATATCCTCCTTTATGTATTATACATGGAGATCATATCCCCTCTTATGTATTATACATGGAGATCATATCCCCCCTTATGTATTATACATGGAGATCATATCCCCCCTTATGTATTATACATGGAGATCATATCCCCCCTTATGTATTACACATGGAGATCATATCCCCCCTTATGTATTATACATGGAGATCATATCCCCCCTTATGTATTATACATGGAGATCATATCGCCTTATGTATTATACATGGAGATCATATCCCCCCCTTATGTATTATACATGGAGATCATATCCCCCCTTATGTATTATACATGGAGATCATATCCCCCTTATGTATTAGACATGGAGATCATATCCCCCCCCTTATGTATTATACATGGAGATCATATCCCCCCCTTATGTATTATACATGGAGATCATATCCCCCCTTATGTATTATACATGGAGATCATATCCCCCCCTTATGTATTATACATGGAGATCATACCCCCCTTATGTATTATACATGGAGATCATATCCCCCTTATGTATTATACATGGAGATCATAACCCCCTTATGTATTATACATGGAGATCATATCCCCCCTTATGTATTATACATGGAGATCATATCCCCCCTTATGTATTATACATGGTGATCATATCCCCCCTTATGTATTATACATAGAGATCATATCCCCCCCTTATGTATTATACATGGAGATCATATCCCCCCCTTATGTATTATACATGGACATCATATCCCCCCTTATGTATTATACATGGAGATCATATCCCCCCTTATGTATTATACATGGAGATCATATCCCCCCCTTATGTATTATACATGGAGATCATATCCCCCCCTTATGTATTATACATGGAGATCATATCCCCCCTTATGTATTATACATGGAGATCATATCCCCCCTTATGTATTACACATGGAGATCATATCCCCCCTTATGTATTATACATGGAGATCATATCCCCCCTTATGTATTATACATGGAGATCATATCGCCTTATGTATTATACATGGAGATCATATCCCCCCCTTATGTATTATACATGGAGATCATATCCCCCCTTATGTATTATACATGGAGATCATATCCCCCTTATGTATTAGACATGGAGATCATATCCCCCCCCTTATGTATTATACATGGAGATCATATCCCCCCCTTATGTATTATACATGGAGATCATATCCCCCCTTATGTATTATACATGGAGATCATATCCCCCCCTTATGTATTATACATGGAGATCATACCCCCCTTATGTATTATACATGGAGATCATATCCCCCTTATGTATTATACATGGAGATCATAACCCCCTTATGTATTATACATGGAGATCATATCCCCCCTTATGTATTATACATGGAGATCATATCCCCCCTTATGTATTATACATGGTGATCATATCCCCCCTTATGTATTATACATAGAGATCATATCCCCCCCTTATGTATTATACATGGAGATCATATCCCCCCCTTATGTATTATACATGGACATCATATCCCCCCTTATGTATTATACATGGAGATCATATCCCCCCTTATGTATTATACATGGAGATCATATCCCCCCCTTATGTATTATACATGGAGATCATATCCCCCCCTTATGTATTATACAGGGAGATCATATCCCCCCCCTTTTGTATTATACATGGAGATCATATCCCCCTTATGTATTATACATGGAGATCATATCCTCCTTTATGTATTATACATGGAGATCATATCCCCTCTTATGTATTATACATGGAGATCATATCCCCCCTTATGTATTATACATGGAGATCATACCCCCCCCTTATGTATTATACATGGAGATCATATCCCACCTTATGTATTATACATGGAGATCATATCCCCCCTTATGTATTATACATGGAGATCATATCCCACCTTATGTATTATACATGGAGATCATATCCCCCCTTATGTATTATACATGGAGATCATATCCCCCCTTATGTATTACACATGGAGATCATATCCCCCCTTATGTATTATACATGGAGATCATATCCCCCCTTATGTATTATACATGGAGATCATATCCCCCCTTATGTATTACACATGGAGATCATATCCCCCCTTATGTATTATACATGGAGATCATATCCCCCCCTTATGTATTATACATGGAGATCATACCCCCCCCTTATGTATTATACATGGAGATCATATCCCACCTTATGTATTATACATGGAGATCATATCCCCCCTTATGTATTATACATGGAGATCATATCCCACCTTATGTATTATACATGGAGATCATATCCCCCCTTATGTATTATACAAAGAGATCATATCCCCCCATCCACCCCTTATGTATTATACATGGAGATCATATCCCCCCTTATGTATTATACATGGAGATCATATCCCCCCTTTTGTATTATACATGGAGATCATATCCCCCCATATGTATTATACATGGAGATCATATCCCCCCCTTATGTATTATACGTGGAGATCATGTACCCCCTTTTGTATTATACATGGAGATCATATCCCCCCTTATGTATTATACATGGAAATCATATCCCCCTTATGTATTATACATGGTGATCATATCCCCCCTTATGTATTATACATGGAGATCATATCCCCCCTTATGTATTATACATGGAGATCATATCCCCCCTTATGTATTATACATAGAGATCATATCCCCCTCCTTATGTATTATACATAGGGATCATATCCCCCCTTATGTATTATACATGGAGATCATATCCCCCTTATGTATTATACATGGAGATCATATCCCCCCTTATGTATTATACATGGAGTGCATATCCCCCCTTATGTATTATACATGGAGATCATATCCCCCCTTATGTATTATACATGGAGATCATATCCCCCCTTATGTATTATACATGGAGATCATATCCCCCCCCCTTATGCATTATACATGGAGATTATATCCCCCCTTATGTATTATACATGGAGATCAAATCCCCCCCTTATGTATTATACATGGAGATCATATCCCCCCCCCCTTATGTATTATACATGGAGATCATGTCCTCACTTATGTATTATACATGGAGATCAAATCCCCCCCTTATGTATTATACATGGAGATCATATCCCCCCTTATGTATTATACATGGAGATCATATCCCCTCTTACGTATTATACATGGAGATCATATCCCCCCTTATGTATTATACATGGAGATCATATCCCCCCCTTATGTATTATACATGGTGATCATATCCCCCCCTTATGTATTATACATGGAGATCATATCCCCCTTATGTATTATACATGGAGATCATATCCCCCCTTATGTATTATACATGGTGATCATATCCCCCTTATGTATTATACATGGAGATCATATCCCCCCTTATGTATTATACATGGTGATCATATCCCCCTTATGTATTATACAAGGAGATCATATCCCCCCTTATGTATTATACATAGAGATCATATCCCCCCCTTATGTATTATACATGGAGATCATATCCCCCCTTATGTATTATACATGGTGATCATATCCCCCCTTATGTATTACACATAGAGATCATATCCCCCCTTATGTATTACACATGGAGATCATATCCCCCCTTATGTATTATACAAGGAGATCATATCCCACTTATGTATTATACAAGGAGATCATATCCCCCCTTATGTATTATACAAGGAGATCATATCCCCCCTTATGTATTATACAAGGAGATCATATCCCCCTTATGTATTATACATGGAGATCATATCCCCCTTATGTATTATACATGGAGATTATATCCCCCTTATGTATTAAACATGGAGATCATATCCCCCCTTATGTATTATACATGGAGATCATATCCCCCCCTTATGTATTATACATGGTGATCATATCCCCCATTATGTATTATACATGGAGATCATATCCCCCCTTATGTATTACACATGGAGATCATATCCCCCCTTATGTATTATACATGGAGATTATATCCCCCCCTTATGTATTATACATGGTGATCATATCCCCCCTTATGTATTATACATGGAGATCATATCCCCCCTTATGTATTATACATGGAGATCATATCCCCCCTTATGTATTATACAAGGAGATTATATCCCCCCTTATGTATTATACATGCAGATCATATCCCCCCTTATGTATTATACAAGGAGATCATATCCCCCCTTATGTATTATACATGGAGATCATATCCCCTCTTACGTATTATACATGGAGATCATATCCCCCCTTATGTATTATACATGGTGATCATATCCCCCCTTATGTATTATACATGGTGATCTTATCCCCCCTTATGTATTATACATGGAGATCATATCCTCCATTATGTATTATACATGGAGATCATATCCCCCCTTATGTATTATACATGGAGATCATATCCCCCCTTATGTATTATACATGGAGATCATATCCCCCCTTATGTATTATACATGGAGATCATGTCCCCCCCCTTATGTATTATACATGGAGATCATATCCTCCATTATGTATTATACATGGAGATCATATCCCCCCTTATGTATTATACATGGAGATCATATCCCCCCTTATGTATTATACATGGAGATCATATCCCCCCTTATGTATTATACATGGAGTTCATATCCCCCCCTTATGTATTATACATGGTGATCATATCCCCCCCTTATGTATTATACATGGAGATCATATCCCCCTTATGTATTATACATGGAGATCATATCCCCTTTATGTATTATACATGGAGATCATATCCCCCCTTATGTATTATACATGGTGATCATATCCCCCCTTATGTATTATACAGGGAGATCATATCCCCCTTATGTATTATACATGGTGATCATATCCCCCCTTGTGTATTATACATGGAGATCATATCCCCCTTATGTATTATACATGGAGATCATATCCCACTTATGTATTATACAAGGAGATCATATCCCCCTTATGTATTATACATGGAGATCATATCCCCCCTTATGTATTATACATGGAGATCATATCCCCCCTTA
Organism: Staurois parvus; assembly: GCF_062004578.1. Taxonomy (NCBI): domain Eukaryota; kingdom Metazoa; phylum Chordata; class Amphibia; order Anura; family Ranidae; genus Staurois; species Staurois parvus. The sequence goes on along the minus strand of NW_028321298.1, from coordinate 55,315 downwards.
TGTATTATACATGGAGATCATATCCCCCTTTATGTATTATACATGGAGATCATATCCCCCCTTATGTATTATACATGGAGATCATATCCCCCACTTATGTATTATACAAGGAGATCATATCCCCCCTTATGTATTATACATAGAGATCATATCCCCCCCTTATGTATTATACATGGAGATCATATCCCCCCTTGTGTATCATACATGGAGATCATATCCCCCTTATGTATTATACATGGTGATCATATCCCCCCTTATGTATTATACATGGTGATCATATCCCCCCTTATGTATTACACATAGAGATCATATCCCCCCTTATGTATTACACATGGAGATCATATCTCCCCTTATGTATTATACAAGGAGATCATATCCCCCCTTATGTATTATGCAAGGAGATCATATCCCCCACTTATGTATTATACAAGGAGATCATATCCCCCCTTATGTATTATACATGGAGATCATATCCCACTTATGTATTATACAAGGAGATCATATCCCCCCTTATGTATTATACAAGGAGATCATATCCCCCCTTATGTATTATACATGGAGATCATATCCCCCCCTTATGTATTATACATGGAGATCATACCCCCCCCCCTTATGTATTATACATGGAGATCATATCCCACCTTATGTATTATACATGGTGATCATATCCCCCTTATGTATTATACAAGGAGATCATATCCCCCCTTATGTATTATACATAGAGATCATATCCCCCCCTTATGTATTATACATGGAGATCATATCCCCCCTTATGTATTATACATGGTGATCATATCCCCCCTTATGTATTACACATAGAGATCATATCCCCCCTTATGTATTACACATAGAGATCATATCCCCCCTTATGTATTATACAAGGAGATCATATCCCCCCTTATGTATTATACATGAAGATCATATCCCCCACTTATGTATTATACAAGGAGATCATATCCCCCCTTATGTATTATACATGGAGATCATACCCCCCTTATGTATTATACATGGAGATCATATCCCCCCTTATGTATTATACATGGAGATCATATCCCCCACTTATGTATTATACAAGGAGATCATATCCCACTTATGTATTATACAAGGAGATCATATCCCCCCCCTTATGTATTATACATGGAGATCATATCCCACTTATGTATTATACATGGAGATCATATCCCCCTTATGTATTATACATGGAGATTATATCCCCCTTATGTTTTATACATGGAGATCATATCCCCCCTTATGTATTATACATGGAGATCATATCCCCCCCTTATGTATTATACATGGTGATCATATCCCCCATTATGTATTATACATGGAGATCATATCCCCCCTTATGTATTACACATGGAGATCATATCCCCCCTTATGTATTATACATGGAGATTATATCCCCCCTTTATGTATTATACATGGTGATCATATCCCCCCTTATGTATTATACATGGAGATCATATCCCCCCCCCTTATGTATTATACATGGAGATCATATCCCCCCCTTATGTATTATACAAGGAGATTATATCCCCCCTTATGTATTATACATGCAGATCATATCCCCCCTTATGTATTATACAGGGAGATCATATCCCCCCTTATGTATTATACATGGAGATCATATCCCCCTTATGTATTATACAAGGAGATCATATCCCCCCTTATGTATTATACATGGAGATCATATCCCCCTTATGTATTATACATGGAGATCATATCCCCCCTTATGTATTATACATGGTGATCATATCCCCCCTTATGTATTATACATGGTGATCTTATCCCCCCTTATGTATTATACATGGAGATCATATCCCCCCTTTTGTATTATACATGGAGATCATATCCCCCCCCCCCTTATGCATTATACATGAAGATCATATCCCCCCTTATGTATTATACATGGAGATCAAATCCCCCCCTTATGTATTATACATGGAGATCATATCCCCCCCCCCCTTATGTATTATACATGGAGATCATGTCCTCACTTATGTATTATACATGGAGATCATATCCCCCCTTATGTATTATACATGGAGATCATATCCCCCTTATGTATTATACATGGAGATCATATCCCCTCTTATGTATTATACATGGAGATCATATCCCCCCTTATGTATTATACATGGAGATCATATCCCCCCTTATGTATTATACATGGTGATCATATCCCCCCCTTATGTATTATACATGGAGATCATATCCCCCTTATGTATTATACATGGAGATCATATCCCCCTTATGTATTATACATGGAGATCATATCCCCCCTTATGTATTATACATGGTGATCATATCCCCCTTATGTATTATACATGGAGATCATATCCCCCCTTATGTATTATACATGGTGATCATATCCCCCTTATGTATTATACAAGGAGATCATATCCCCCCTTATGTATTATACATAGAGATCATATCCCCCCCTTATGTATTATATATGGAGATCATATCCCCCCTTATGTATTATACATGGTGATCATATCCCCCCTTATGTATTACACATAGAGATCATATCCCCCCTTATGTATTACACATGGAGATCATATCCCCCCTTATGTATTATACAAGGAGATCATATCCCCCCTTATGTATTATACATGAAGATCATATCCCCCACTTATGTATTATACAAGGAGATCATATCCCCCCTTATGTATTATACATGGAGATCATATCCCCCCTTATGTATTATACATGGAGATCATATCCCCCCCTTATGTATTATACATGGAGATCATATCCCCCCTTATGTATTATACATGGAGATCATATCCCCCCTTATGTATTATACATGGAGATCATATCCCCCACTTATGTATTATACAAGGAGATCATATCCCACTTATGTATTATACAAGGAGATCATATCCCCCCCCCCTTATGTATTATACATGGAGATCATATCCCACTTATGTATTATACATGGAGATCATATCCCCCTTATGTATTATACATGGAGATTATATCCCCCTTATGTATTATACATGGAGATCATATCCCCCCTTATGTATTATACATGGAGATCATATCCCCCCCTTATGTATTATACATGGTGATCATATCCCCCATTATGTATTATACATGGAGATCATATCCCCCCTTATGTATTACACATGGAGATCATATCCCCCCTTATGTATTATACATGGAGATTATATCCCCCCCTTATGTATTATACATGGTGATCATATCCCCCCTTATGTATTATACATGGAGATCATATCCCCCCCCCTTATGTATTATACATGGAGATCATATCCCCCCCTTATGTATTATACAAGGAGATTATATCCCCCCTTATGTATTATACATGCAGATCATATCCCCCCTTATGTATTATACAAGTAGATCATATCCCCCCTTATGTATTATACATGGAGATCATATCCCCCTTATGTATTATACAAGGAGATCATATCCCCCCTTATGTATTATACATGGAGATCATATCCCCCTTATGTATTATACATGGAGATCATATCCCCCCTTATGTATTATACATGGTGATCATATCCCCCCTTATGTATTATACATGGTGATCTTATCCCCCCTTATGTATTATACATGGAGATCATATCCTCCATTATGTATTATACATGGAGATCATATCCCCCCTTATGTATTATACATGGAGATCATATCCCCCCTTATGTATTATACATGGAGATCATATCCCCCCTTATGTATTATACATGGTGATCATATCCCCCCTTATGTATTATACATGGAGATCATGTCCCCCCCCCTTATGTATTATACATGGAGATCATATCCTCCATTATGTATTATACATGGAGATCATATCCCCCCTTATGTATTATACATGGAGATCATATCCCCCCTTATGTATTATACATGGAGATCATATCCCCCCTTATGTATTATACATGGAGTTCATATCCCCCCTTATGTATTATACATGGAGTTCATATCCCCCCCTTATGTATTATACATGGTGATCATATCCCCCCCTTATGTATTATACATGGAGATCATATCCCCTTTATGTATTATACAAGGAGATCATATCCCCCCTTATGTATTATACATAGAGATCATATCCCCCCCTTATGTATTATACATGGAGATCATATCCCCCCTTATGTATTATACATGGTGATCATATCCCCCCTTATGTATTACACATAGAGATCATATCCCCCCTTATGTATTACACATGGAGATCATATCCCCCCTTATGTATTATACAAGGAGATCATATCCCCCCTTATGTATTATACATGAAGATCATATCCCCCACTTATGTATTATACAAGGAGATCATATCCCCCCTTATGTATTATACATGGAGATCATATCCCCCCTTATGTATTATACATGGAGATCATATCCCCCCCTTATGTATTATACATGGAGATCATATCCCCCCTTATGTATTATACATGGAGATCATATCCCCCCTTATGTATTATACATGGAGATCATATCCCCCACTTATGTATTATACAAGGAGATCATATCCCACTTATGTATTATACAAGGAGATCATATCCCCCCCCCCTTATGTATTATACATGGAGATCATATCCCACTTATGTATTATACATGGAGATCATATCCCCCCTTATGTATTATACATGGAGATCATATCCCCCCCTTATGTATTATACATGGTGATCATATCCCCCATTATGTATTATACATGGAGATTATATCCCCCTTATGTATTATACATGGAGATCATATCCCCCCTTATGTATTATACATGGAGATCATATCCCCCCCTTATGTATTATACATGGTGATCATATCCCCCATTATGTATTATACATGGAGATCATATCCCCCCTTATGTATTACACATGGAGATCATATCCCCCCTTATGTATTATACATGGAGATTATATCCCCCCCTTATGTATCTTACATGGTGATCATATCCCCCCTTATGTATTATACATGGAGATCATATCCCCCCCCCCTTATGTATTATACATGGAGATCATATCCCCCCCTTATGTATTATACAAGGAGATTATATCCCCCCTTATGTATTATACATGCAGATCATATCCCCCCTTATGTATTATACAAGTAGATCATATCCCCCCTTATGTATTATACATGGAGATCATATCCCCCTTATGTATTATACAAGGAGATCATATCCCCCCTTATGTATTATACATGGAGATCATATCCCCCTTATGTATTATACATGGAGATCATATCCCCCCTTATGTATTATACATGGTGATCATATCCCCCCTTATGTATTATACATGGTGATCTTATCCCCCCTTATGTATTATACATGGAGATCATATCCTCCATTATGTATTATACATGGAGATCATATCCCCCCTTATGTATTATACATGGAGATCATATCCCCCCTTATGTATTATACATGGAGATCATATCCCCCCTTATGTATTATACATGGTGATCATATCCCCCCTTATGTATTATACATGGAGATCATGTCCCCCCCCCTTATGTATTATACATGGAGATCATATCCTCCATTATGTATTATACATGGAGATCATATCCCCCCTTATGTATTATACATGGAGATCATATCCCCCCTTATGTATTATACATGGAGATCATATCCCCCCTTATGTATTATACATGGAGTTCATATCCCCCCTTATGTATTATACATGGAGTTCATATCCCCCCCTTATGTATTATACATGGTGATCATATCCCCCCCTTATGTATTATACATGGAGATCATATCCCCTTTATGTATTATACATGGAGATCATATCCCCCCTTATGTATTATACATGGTGATCATATCCCCCCTTATGTATTATACAGGGAGATCATATCCCCCTTATGTATTATACATGGTGATCATATCCCCCCTTATGTATTATACATGGAGATCATATCCCCCTTATGTATTATACATGGAGATCATATCCCCCCTTATGTATTATACATGGAGATCATATCCCCCTTATGTATTATACATGGAGATCATATCCCACTTATGTATTATACAAGGAGATCATATCCCCCTTATGTATTATACATGGAGATCATATCCCCCCTTATGTATTATACATGGAGATCATATCCCCCCTTATGTATTATACATGGAGATCATATCCCCCTTTATGTATTATACATGGAGATCATATCCCCCCTTATGTATTATACATGGAGATCATATCCCCCGCTTATGTATTATACAAGGAGATCATATCCCCCCTTATGTATTATACATAGAGATCATATCCCCCCTTATGTATTATACATGGAGATCATATCCCCCCTTGTGTATCATACATGGTGATCATATCCCCCTTATGTATTATACATGGTGATCATATCCCCCCTTATGTATTATACATGGTGATCATATCCCCCTTATGTATTACACATAGAGATCATATCCCCCCTTATGTATTACACATGGAGATCATATCTCCCCTTATGTATTATACAAGGAGATCATATCCCCCCTTATGTATTATGCAAGGAGATCATATCCCCCACTTATGTATTATACAAGGAGATCATATCCCCCCTTATGTATTATACATGGAGATCATATCCCACTTATGTATTATACAAGGAGATCATATCCCCCCTTATGTATTATACATGGAGATCATATCCCCCTTATGTATTACACATGGAGATCATATCCCCCCTTATGTATTATACATGGAGATCATATCCCCCCTTATGTATTATACATGGAGATCATATCCCCCCCTTATGTATTATACATGGTGACCATATCCCCCTCTTATGTATTATACATGGAGATCATATCCCCCTTATGTATTATACATGGAGATCATATCCCCCCTTATGTATTATACATGGTGACCATATCCCCCTCTTATGTATTATACATGGAGATCATATCCCCCTTATGTATTATACATGGAGATCATATCCCCCCTTGTGTATTATACATGGTGATCATATCCCCCTTATGTATTATACATGGAGATTATATCCCCCCCTTATGTATTATACATGGTGATCATATCCCCCCTTATGTATTATACATGGAGATCATATCCCCCCTTATGTATTATACAAGGAGATCATATCCCCCCTTATGTATTATACATGGAGATCATATCCCCCCTTATGTATTATACATGGAGATCATATCCCCCCTTATGTATTATACAAGGAGATCATATCCCCCCTTATGTATTATACATGGAGATCATATCCCCCCTTATGTATTATACATGGAGATCATATCCCCCCTTATGTATTATACATGGTGCTCATATCCCCCCTCATGTATTATACATGGAGATCATATCCCCCCCTTATGTATTATACATGGTGATCATATCCCCCCTTATGTATTATACATGGAGATCATATCCCCCCTTATGTATTATACATGGAGATCATATCCCACTTATGTATTATACAAGGAGATCATATCCCCCCTTATGTATTATACAAGGAGATCATATCCCCCCCCTTATGTATTATACATGGTGATCATATCCCCCCTTATGTATTATACATGGAGATCATATCCCCCCCCTTATGTATTATACAAGGAGATCATATCCCCCCTTATGTATTATACATAGAGATCATATCCCCCCTTATGTATTATACATGGAGATCATATCCCCCCTTATGTATTATACATGGTGATCATATCCCCCCTTATGTATTACACATAGAGATCATATCCCCCCCTTATGTATTATACATGAAGATCATATCCCCCCTTATGTATTATAAATGGAGATCATATCCCCCCTTATGTATTATACATGGAGATCATATCCCCCTTATGTATTATACATGGAGATCATATCCCCCCTTATGTGTTACACATGGAGATCATATCCCCCTTATGTATTATACATGCAGATCATATCCCCCCTTATGTATTATACATGGAGATCATATCCCCCCTTATGTATTATACATGGAGATCATATCCCCCCCTTGTGTATTATACATGGAGATCATATCCCCCTTATGTATTATACATGGTGATCATATCCCCCCTTATGTATTACACATAGAGATCATATCCCCCCTTATGTGTTACACATGGAGATCATATCCCCCTTATGTATTATACATGGAGATCATATCCCCCCTTACGTATTATATATGGAGATCATATCCCCCCCCTTATGTATTATACATGGAGATCATATCCCCCCTTATGTATTATACATGGAGATCATATCCCCCTTATGTATTATACATGGAGATCATATCCCCCCCTTATGTATTATACATGGAGATCATATCCCCCCTTATGTATTACACATTGAGATCATATCCCCCTTATGTATTATACATGGTGATCATATCCCCCCTTATGTATTATACATGGAGATCATATCCCCCCCTTATGTATTATACATGGAGATCATATCCCACCTTATGTATTATACATGGAGATCATATCCCCCCTTATGTATTATACATGGAGATCATATCCCCCCTTATGTATTATACAAGGAGATCATATCCCCCCTTATGTATTATACATGGAGATCATATCCCCCTTTATGTATTATACATGGAGATCATATCCCCCCTTATGTATTATACATGGAGATCATATCCCCCACTTATGTATTATACATAGAGATCATATCCCCCCCTTATGTATTATACATGGAGATCATATCCCCCCTTATGTATTATACATGGTGATCATATCCCCCCTTATGTATTACACATAGAGATCATATCCCCCCTTATGTATTACACATGGAGATCATATCTCCCCTTATGTATTACACATGGAGATCATATCCCCCCTTTTGTATTATACAAGGAGATCATATCCCCCCTTATGTATTACACATGGAGATCATATCCCCCCTTATGTATTATACAAGGAGATCATATCCCCCCTTATGTATTATACATGGTGATCATATCCCCCCTTATGTATTATACTTGGAGATCATATCCCCCCTTATGTATTATACATGGAGATCATATCCCCCCTTATGTATTACACATAGAGATCATATCCCCCCTTATGTATTATACATGGAGATCATATCCCCCATTATGTATTATACATGGAGATCATATCCCCCCCTTATGTATTATACATGGAGATCATATCCCCCTTATGTATTATACATGGAGATCATATCCCCCCTTATGTATTATACATAGTGATCATATCCGCCCTTATGTATTATACATGGAGATCATATCCCCCCTTATGTATTATACATGGAGATCATATCCCCCCCCTTATGTATTATACAAGGAGATCATATCCCCCCTTATGTATTATACATAGAGATCATATCCCCCCTTATGTATTATACATGGAGATCATATCCCCCCTTATGTATTATACATGGTGATCATATCCCCCCTTATGTATTACACATAAAGATCATATTCCCCCCTTATGTATTATACATGGAGATCATATCCCCCCTTATGTATTATAAATGGAGATCATATCCCCCCTTATGTATTATACATGGAGATCATATCCCCCTTATGTATTACACATGGAGATCATATCCCCCCTTATGTGTTACACATGGAGATCATATCCCCCTTATGTATTATACATGGAGATCATATCCCCCTTATGTATTATACATGGAGATCATATCCCCCCTTATGTATTATACATGGAGATCATATCCCCCTTATGTATTATACATGGTGATCATATCCCCCCTTATGTATTACACATAGAGATCATATCCCCCCTTAGGTGTTACACATGGAGATCATATCCCCCTTATGTATTATACATGGAGATCATATCCCCCCTTACGTATTATATATGGAGATCATATCCCCCCCCCTTATGTATTATACATGGAGATCATATCCCCCCTTATGTATTATACATGGAGATCATATCCCCCTTATGTATTATACATGGAGATCATATCCCCCCCTTATGTATTATACATGGAGATCATATCCCCCCTTATGTATTACACATTGAGATCATATCCCCCTTATGTATTATACATGGAGATCATATCCCCCCTTATGTATTATACATGGTGATCATATCCCCCCTTATGTATTATACATGGAGATCATATCCCCCCCTTATGTATTATACATGGAGATCATATCCCACCTTATGTATTATACATGGAGATCATATCCCCCTTTATGTATTATACATGGAGATCATATCCCCCCTTATGTATTATACATGGTGATCATATCCCCCCTTATGTATTACACATAGAGATCATATCCCCCCTTATGTATTACACATGGAGATCATATCTCCCCTTATGTATTACACATGGAGATCATATCCCCCCTTTTGTATTATACAAGGAGATCATATCCCCCCTCATGTATTACACATGGAGATCATATCCCCCCTTATGTATTATACATGGTGATCATATCCCCCCTTATGTATTACACATAGAGATCATATCCCCCCTTATGTATTACACATGGAGATCATATCCCCCCTTATGTATTATACAAGGAGATCATATCCCACTTATGTATTATACAAGGAGATCATATCCCCCCTTATGTATTATACAAGGAGATCATATCCCCCCTTATGTATTATACAAGGAGATCATATCCCCCTTATGTATTATACATGGAGATCATATCCCCCTTATGTATTATACATGGAGATTATATCCCCCTTATGTATTAAACATGGAGATCATATCCCCCCTTATGTATTATACATGGAGATCATATCCCCCCCTTATGTATTATACATGGTGATCATATCCCCCATTATGTATTATACATGGAGATCATATCCCCCCTTATGTATTACACATGGAGATCATATCCCCCCTTATGTATTATACATGGAGATTATATCCCCCCCTTATGTATTATACATGGTGATCATATCCCCCCTTATGTATTATACATGGAGATCATATCCCCCCTTATGTATTATACATGGAGATCATATCCCCCCTTATGTATTATACAAGGAGATTATATCCCCCCTTATGTATTATACATGCAGATCATATCCCCCCTTATGTATTATACAAGGAGATCATATCCCCCCTTATGTATTATACATGGAGATCATATCCCCTCTTACGTATTATACATGGAGATCATATCCCCCCTTATGTATTATACATGGTGATCATATCCCCCCTTATGTATTATACATGGTGATCTTATCCCCCCTTATGTATTATACATGGAGATCATATCCTCCATTATGTATTATACATGGAGATCATATCCCCCCTTATGTATTATACATGGAGATCATATCCCCCCTTATGTATTATACATGGAGATCATATCCCCCCTTATGTATTATACATGGAGATCATGTCCCCCCCCTTATGTATTATACATGGAGATCATATCCTCCATTATGTATTATACATGGAGATCATATCCCCCCTTATGTATTATACATGGAGATCATATCCCCCCTTATGTATTATACATGGAGATCATATCCCCCCTTATGTATTATACATGGAGTTCATATCCCCCCCTTATGTATTATACATGGTGATCATATCCCCCCCTTATGTATTATACATGGAGATCATATCCCCCTTATGTATTATACATGGAGATCATATCCCCTTTATGTATTATACATGGAGATCATATCCCCCCTTATGTATTATACATGGTGATCATATCCCCCCTTATGTATTATACAGGGAGATCATATCCCCCTTATGTATTATACATGGTGATCATATCCCCCCTTGTGTATTATACATGGAGATCATATCCCCCTTATGTATTATACATGGAGATCATATCCCACTTATGTATTATACAAGGAGATCATATCCCCCTTATGTATTATACATGGAGATCATATCCCCCCTTATGTATTATACATGGAGATCATATCCCCCCTTATGTATTATACATGGAGATCATATCCCCCTTTATGTATTATACATGGAGATCATATCCCCCCTTATGTATTATACATGGAGATCATATCCCCCACTTATGTATTATACAAGGAGATCATATCCCCCCTTATGTATTATACATAGAGATCATATCCCCCCCTTATGTATTATACATGGAGATCATATCCCCCCTTGTGTATCATACATGGTGATCATATCCCCCTTATGTATTATACATGGTGATCATATCCCCCCTTATGTATTATACATGGTGATCATATCCCCCCTTATGTATTACACATAGAGATCATATCCCCCCTTATGTATTACACATGGAGATCATATCTCCCCTTATGTATTATACAAGGAGATCATATCCCCCCTTATGTATTATGCAAGGAGATCATATCCCCCACTTATGTATTATACAAGGAGATCATATCCCCCCTTATGTATTATACATGGAGATCATATCCCACTTATGTATTATACAAGGAGATCATATCCCCCCTTATGTATTATACATGGAGATCATATCCCCCCTTATGTATTATACATGGAGATCATATCCCCCCCTTATGTATTATACATGGAGATCATACCCCCCCCCTTATGTATTATACATGGAGATCATATCCCACCTTATGTATTATACATGGAGATCATATCCCCCCTTATGTATTATACATGGAGATCATATCCCCCCTTATGTATTATACAAGGAGATCATATCCCCCCCATCCACCCCTTATGTATTATACATGGAGATCATATCCCCCCTTATGTATTATACATGGAGATCATATCCCCCCTTTTGTATTATACATGGAGATCATATCCCCCCATATGTTTTATACATGGAGATCATATCCCCCCCTTATGTATTATACGTGGAGATCATGTCCCCCCTTTTGTATTATACATGGAGATCATATCCCCCCTTATGTATTATACATGGAAATCATATCCCCCTTATGTATTATACATGGTGATCATATCCCCCCTTATGTATTATACATGGAGATCATATCCCCCCTTATGTATTATACATGGAGATCATATCCCCCCTTATGTATTATACATAGAGATCATATCCCCCCCCTTATGTATTATACATAGGGATCATATCCCCCCTTATGTATTATACATGGAGATCATATCCCCCTTATGTATTATACATGGAGATCATATCCCCCCTTATGTATTATACATGGAGTGCATATCCCCCCTTATGTATTATACATGGAGATCATATCCCCCCTTATGTATTATACATGGAGATCATATCCCCCCTTATGTATTATACATGGAGATCATATCCCCCCCCCTTATGCATTATACATGGAGATCATATCCCCCCTTATGTATTATACATGGAGATCAAATCCCCCCCTTATGTATTATACATGGAGATCATATCCCCCCCCCTTATGTATTATACATGGAGATCATGTCCTCACTTATGTATTATACATGGAGATCATATCCCCCCTTATGTATTATACATGGAGATCATATCCCCCTTATGTATTATACATGGAGATCATATCCCCTCTTATGTATTATACATGGAGATCATATCCCCCCTTATGTATTATACATGGAGATCATATCCCCCCTTATGTATTATACATGGTGATCATATCCCCCCCTTATGTATTTTACATGGAGATCATATCCCCCTTATGTATTATACATGGAGATCATATCCCCCTTATGTATTATACATGGAGATCATATCCCCCCTTATATATTATACATGGTGATCATATCCCCCTTATGTATTATACATGGAGATCATATCCCCCCTTATGTATTATACATGGTGATCATATCCCCCTTATGTATTATACAAGGAGATCATATCCCCCCTTATGTATTATACATGAAGATCATATCCCCCACTTATGTATTATACAAGGAGATCATATCCCCCCTTATGTATTATACATGGAGATCATACCCCCCTTATGTATTATACATGGAGATCATATCCCCCCTTATGTATTATACATGGAGATCATATCCCCCACTTATGTATTATACAAGGAGATCATATCCCACTTATGTATTATACAAGGAGATCATATCCCCCCCCCTTATGTATTATACATGGAGATCATATCCCACTTATGTATTATACATGGAGATCATATCCCCCTTATGTATTATACATGGAGATTATATCCCCCTTATGTTTTATACATGGAGATCATATCCCCCCTTATGTATTATACATGGAGATCATATCCCCCCCTTATGTATTATACATGGTGATCATATCCCCCCTTATGTATTATACATGGAGATCATATCCCCCCCTTATGTATTATACATGGTGATCATATCCCCCCTTATGTATTATACATGGAGATCATATCCCCCCCTTATGTATTATACAAGGAGATTATATCCCCCCTTATGTATTATACATGCAGATCATATCCCCCCTTATGTATTATACAGGGAGATCATATCCCCCCTTATGTATTATACATGGAGATCATATCCCCCTTATGTATTATACAAGGAGATCATATCCCCCCTTATGTATTATACATGGAGATCATATCCCCCTTATGTATTATACATGGAGATCATATCCCCCCTTATGTATTATACATGGTGATCATATCCCCCCTTATGTATTATACATGGTGATCTTATCCCCCCTTATGTATTATACATGGAGATCATATCCCCCCTTTTGTATTATACATGGAGATCATATCCCCCCCCCCTTATGCATTATACATGAAGATCATATCCCCCCTTATGTATTATACATGGAGATCAAATCCCCCCCTTATGTATTATACATGGAGATCATATCCCCCCCCCCTTATGTATTATACATGGAGATCATGTCCTCACTTATGTATTATACATGGAGATCATATCCCCCCTTATGTATTATACATGGAGATCATATCCCCCTTATGTATTATACATGGAGATCATATCCCCTCTTATGTATTATACATGGAGATCATATCCCCCCTTATGTATTATACATGGAGATCATATCCCCCCTTATGTATTATACATGGTGATCATATCCCCCCCTTATGTATTATACATGGAGATCATATCCCCCTTATGTATTATACATGGAGATCATATCCCCCTTATGTATTATACATGGAGATCATATCCCCCCTTATATATTATACATGGTGATCATATCCCCCTTATGTATTATACATGGAGATCATATCCCCCCTTATGTATTATACATGGTGATCATATCCCCCTTATGTATTATACAAGGAGATCATATCCCCCCTTATGTATTATACATAGAGATCATATCCCCCCCTTATGTATTATACATGGAGATCATATCCCCCCTTATGTATTATACATGGTGATCATATCCCCCCTTATGTATTACACATAGAGATCATATCCCCCCTTATGTATTACACATGGAGATCATATCCCCCCTTATGTATTATACAAGGAGATCATATCCCCCCTTATGTATTATACATGAAGATCATATCCCCCACTTATGTATTATACAAGGAGATCATATCC
Organism: Staurois parvus; assembly: GCF_062004578.1. Classification (NCBI taxonomy): domain Eukaryota; kingdom Metazoa; phylum Chordata; class Amphibia; order Anura; family Ranidae; genus Staurois; species Staurois parvus. The sequence continues at coordinate 39,929 of NW_028321298.1, read as the reverse complement.
CCCCTTATGTATTATACATGGAGATCATATCCCCCCTTATGTATTATACATGGAGATCATATCCCCCCCTTATGTATTATACATGGAGATCATATCCCCCCTTATGTATTATACATGGAGATCATATCCCCCCTTATGTATTATACATGGAGATCATATCCCCCACTTATGTATTATACAAGGAGATCATATCCCACTTATGTATTATACAAGGAGATCATATCCCCCCCCCCCTTATGTATTATACATGGAGATCATATCCCACTTATGTATTATACATGGAGATCATATCCTCCTTATGTATTATACATGGAGATTATATCCCCCTTATGTATTATACATGGAGATCATATCCCCCCTTATGTATTATACATGGAGATCATATCCCCCCCTTATGTATTATACATGGTGATCATATCCCCCATTATGTATTATACATGGAGATCATATCCCCCCTTATGTATTACACATGGAGATCATATCCCCCCTTATGTATTATACATGGAGATTATATCCCCCCCTTATGTATTATACATGGTGATCATATCCCCCCTTATGTATTATACATGGAGATCATATCCCCCCCCCCTTATGTATTATACATGGAGATCATATCCCCCCCTTATGTATTATACAAGGAGATTATATCCCCCCTTATGTATTATACATGCAGATCATATCCCCCCTTATGTATTATACAAGTAGATCATATCCCCCCTTATGTATTATACATGGAGATCATATCCCCCTTATGTATTATACAAGGAGATCATATCCCCCCTTATGTATTATACATGGAGATCATATCCCCCTTATGTATTATACATGGAGATCATATCCCCCCTTATGTATTATACATGGTGATCATATCCCCCCTTATGTATTATACATGGTGATCTTATCCCCCCTTATGTATTATACATGGAGATCATATCCTCCATTATGTATTATACATGGAGATCATATCCCCCCTTATGTATTATACATGGAGATCATATCCCCCCTTATGTATTATACATGGAGATCATATCCCCCCTTATGTATTATACATGGTGATCATATCCCCCCTTATGTATTATACATGGAGATCATGTCCCCCCCCCTTATGTATTATACATGGAGATCATATCCTCCATTATGTATTATACATGGAGATCATATCCCCCCTTATGTATTATACATGGAGATCATATCCCCCCTTATGTATTATACATGGAGATCATATCCCCCCTTATGTATTATACATGGAGTTCATATCCCCCCTTATGTATTATACATGGAGTTCATATCCCCCCCTTATGTATTATACATGGTGATCATATCCCCCCCTTATGTATTATACATGGAGATCATATCCCCTTTATGTATTATACATGGAGATCATATCCCCCCTTATGTATTATACATGGTGATCATATCCCCCCTTATGTATTATACAGGGAGATCATATCCCCCTTATGTATTATACATGGTGATCATATCCCCCCTTATGTATTATACATGGAGATCATATCCCCCTTATGTATTATACATGGAGATCATATCCCCCCTTATGTATTATACATGGAGATCATATCCCCCTTATGTATTATACATGGAGATCATATCCCACTTATGTATTATACAAGGAGATCATATCCCCCTTATGTATTATACATGGAGATCATATCCCCCCTTATGTATTATACATGGAGATCATATCCCCCCTTATGTATTATACATGGAGATCATATCCCCCTTTATGTATTATACATGGAGATCATATCCCCCCTTATGTATTATACATGGAGATCATATCCCCCGCTTATGTATTATACAAGGAGATCATTTCCCCCCTTATGTATTATACATAGAGATCATATCCCCCCTTATGTATTATACATGGAGATCATATCCCCCCTTGTGTATCATACATGGTGATCATATCCCCCTTATGTATTATACATGGTGATCATATCCCCCCTTATGTATTATACATGGTGATCATATCCCCCTTATGTATTACACATAGAGATCATATCCCCCCTTATGTATTACACATGGAGATCATATCTCCCCTTATGTATTATACAAGGAGATCATATCCCCCCTTATGTATTATGCAAGGAGATCATATCCCCCACTTATGTATTATACAAGGAGATCATATCCCCCCTTATGTATTATACATGGAGATCATATCCCACTTATGTATTATACAAGGAGATCATATCCCCCCTTATGTATTATACATGGAGATCATATCCCCCTTATGTATTATACATGGAGATCATATCCCCCTTATGTATTATACATGGAGATCATATCCCCCCTTATGTATTATACATGGTGATCATATCCCCCCTTATGTATTACACATAGAGATCATATCCCCCCTTATGTATTACACATAGATATCATATCCCCCCTTATGTATTATACAAGGAGATCATATCCCCCCTTATGTATTATACATGAAGATCATATCCCCCACTTATGTATTATACAAGGAGATCATATCCCCCCTTATGTATTATACATGGAGATCATACCCCCCTTATGTATTATACATGGAGATCATATCCCCCCTTATGTATTATACATGGAGATCATATCCCCCACTTATGTATTATACAAGGAGATCATATCCCACTTATGTATTATACAAGGAGATCATATCCCCCCCCCTTATGTATTATACATGGAGATCATATCCCACTTATGTATTATACATGGAGATCATATCCCCCTTATGTATTATACATGGAGATTATATCCCCCTTATGTTTTATACATGGAGATCATATCCCCCCTTATGTATTATACATGGAGATCATATCCCCCCCTTATGTATTATACATGGTGATCATATCCCCCATTATGTATTATACATGGAGATCATATCCCCCCTTATGTATTACACATGGAGATCATATCCCCCCTTATGTATTATACATGGAGATTATATCCCCCCTTTATGTATTATACATGGTGATCATATCCCCCCTTATGTATTATACATGGAGATCATATCCCCCCCCCTTATGTATTATACATGGAGATCATATCCCCCCCTTATGTATTATACAAGGAGATTATATCCCCCCTTATGTATTATACATGCAGATCATATCCCCCCTTATGTATTATACAGGGAGATCATATCCCCCCTTATGTATTATACATGGAGATCATATCCCCCTTATGTATTATACAAGGAGATCATATCCCCCCTTATGTATTATACATGGAGATCATATCCCCCTTATGTATTATACATGGAGATCATATCCCCCCTTATGTATTATACATGGTGATCATATCCCCCCTTATGTATTATACATGGTGATCTTATCCCCCCTTATGTATTATACATGGAGATCATATCCCCCCTTTTGTATTATACATGGAGATCATATCCCCCCCCCCTTATGCATTATACATGAAGATCATATCCCCCCTTATGTATTATACATGGAGATCAAATCCCCCCCTTATGTATTATACATGGAGATCATATCCCCCCCCCCTTATGTATTATACATGGAGATCATGTCCTCACTTATGTATTATACATGGAGATCATATCCCCCCTTATGTATTATACATGGAGATCATATCCCCCTTATGTATTATACATGGAGATCATATCCCCTCTTATGTATTATACATGGAGATCATATCCCCCCTTATGTATTATACATGGAGATCATATCCCCCCTTATGTATTATACATGGTGATCATATCCCCCCCTTATGTATTATACATGGAGATCATATCCCCCTTATGTATTATACATGGAGATCATATCCCCCTTATGTATTATACATGGAGATCATATCCCCCCTTATATATTATACATGGTGATCATATCCCCCTTATGTATTATACATGGAGATCATATCCCCCCTTATGTATTATACATGGTGATCATATCCCCCTTATGTATTATACAAGGAGATCATATCCCCCCTTATGTATTATACATAGAGATCATATCCCCCCCTTATGTATTATACATGGAGATCATATCCCCCCTTATGTATTATACATGGTGATCATATCCCCCCATATGTATTACACATAGAGATCATATCCCCCCTTATGTATTACACATGGAGATCATATCCCCCCTTATGTATTATACAAGGAGATCATATCCCCCCTTATGTATTATACATGAAGATCATATCCCCCACTTATGTATTATACAAGGAGATCATATCCCCCCTTATGTATTATACATGGAGATCATATCCCCCCTTATGTATTATACATGGAGATCATATCCCCCCCTTATGTATTATACATGGAGATCATATCCCCCCTTATGTATTATACATGGAGATCATATCCCCCCTTATGTATTATACATGGAGATCATATCCCCCACTTATGTATTATACAAGGAGATCATATCCCACTTATGTATTATACAAGGAGATCATATCCCCCCCCCCCTTATGTATTATACATGGAGATCATATCCCACTTATGTATTATACATGGAGATCATATCCCCCTTATGTATTATACATGGAGATTATATCCCCCTTATGTATTATACATGGAGATCATATCCCCCCTTATGTATTATACATGGAGATCATATCCCCCCCTTATGTATTATACATGGTGATCATATCCCCCATTATGTATTATACATGGAGATCATATCCCCCCTTATGTATTACACATGGAGATCATATCCCCCCTTATGTATTATACATGGAGATTATATCCCCCCCTTATGTATTATACATGGTGATCATATCCCCCCTTATGTATTATACATGGAGATCATATCCCCCCCCCCTTATGTATTATACATGGAGATCATATCCCCCCCTTATGTATTATACAAGGAGATTATATCCCCCCTTATGTATTATACATGCAGATCATATCCCCCCTTATGTATTATACAAGTAGATCATATCCCCCCTTATGTATTATACATGGAGATCATATCCCCCTTATGTATTATACAAGGAGATCATATCCCCCCTTATGTATTATACATGGAGATCATATCCCCCTTATGTATTATACATGGAGATCATATCCCCCCTTATGTATTATACATGGTGATCATATCCCCCCTTATGTATTATACATGGTGATCTTATCCCCCCTTATGTATTATACATGGAGATCATATCCTCCATTATGTATTATACATGGAGATCATATCCCCCCTTATGTATTATACATGGAGATCATATCCCCCCTTATGTATTATACATGGAGATCATATCCCCCCTTATGTATTATACATGGTGATCATATCCCCCCTTATGTATTATACATGGAGATCATGTCCCCCCCCCTTATGTATTATACTTGGAGATCATATCCTCCATTATGTATTATACATGGAGATCATATCCCCCCTTATGTATTATACATGGAGATCATATCCCCCCTTATGTATTATACATGGAGATCATATCCCCCCTTATGTATTATACATGGAGTTCATATCCCCCCTTATGTATTATACATGGAGTTCATATCCCCCCCTTATGTATTATACATGGTGATCATATCCCCCCCTTATGTATTATACATGGAGATCATATCCCCTTTATGTATTATACATGGAGATCATATCCCCCCTTATGTATTATACATGGTGATCATATCCCCCCTTATGTATTATACAGGGAGATCATATCCCCCTTATGTATTATACATGGTGATCATATCCCCCCTTATGTATTATACATGGAGATCATATCCCCCTTATGTATTATACATGGAGATCATATCCCCCCTTATGTATTATACATGGAGATCATATCCCCCTTATGTATTATACATGGAGATCATATCCCACTTATGTATTATACAAGGAGATCATATCCCCCTTATGTATTATACATGGAGATCATATCCCCCCTTATGTATTATACATGGAGATCATATCCCCCCTTATGTATTATACATGGAGATCATATCCCCCTTTATGTATTATACATGGAGATCATATCCCCCCTTATGTATTATACATGGAGATCATATCCCCCGCTTATGTATTATACAAGGAGATCATATCCCCCCTTATGTATTATACATAGAGATCATATCCCCCCTTATGTATTATACATGGAGATCATATCCCCCCTTGTGTATCATACATGGTGATCATATCCCCCTTATGTATTATACATGGTGATCATATCCCCCCTTATGTATTATACATGGTGATCATATCCCCCTTATGTATTACACATAGAGATCATATCCCCCCTTATGTATTACACATGGAGATCATATCTCCCCTTATGTATTATACAAGGAGATCATATCCCCCCTTATGTATTATGCAAGGAGATCATATCCCCCACTTATGTATTATACAAGGAGATCATATCCCCCCTTATGTATTATACATGGAGATCATATCCCACTTATGTATTATACAAGGAGATCATATCCCCCCTTATGTATTATACATGGAGATCATATCCCCCTTATGTATTACACATGGAGATCATATCCCCCCTTATGTATTATACATGGAGATCATATCCCCCCTTATGTATTATACATGGAGATCATATCCCCCCCTTATGTATTATACATGGTGACCATATCCCCCTCTTATGTATTATACATGGAGATCATATCCCCCTTATGTATTATACATGGAGATCATATCCCCCCTTATGTATTATACATGGTGACCATATCCCCCTCTTATGTATTATACATGGAGATCATATCCCCCTTATGTATTATACATGGAGATCATATCCCCCCTTGTGTATTATACATGGTGATCATATCCCCCTTATGTATTATACATGGAGATTATATCCCCCCCCTTATGTATTATACATGGTGATCATATCCCCCCTTATGTATTATACATGGAGATCATATCCCCCTTATGTATTATACAAGGAGATCATATCCCCCCTTATGTATTATACATGGAGATCATATCCCCCCTTATGTATTATACATGGAGATCATATCCCCCCTTATGTATTATACAAGGAGATCATATCCCCCCTTATGTATTATACATGGAGATCATATCCCCCCTTATGTATTATACATGGAGATCATATCCCCCCTTATGTATTATACATGGTGCTCATATCCCCCCTCATGTATTATACATGGAGATCATATCCCCCCCTTATGTATTATACATGGTGATCATATCCCCCCTTATGTATTATACATGGAGATCATATCCCCCCTTATGTATTATACATGGAGATCATATCCCACTTATGTATTATACAAGGAGATCATATCCCCCCTTATGTATTATACAAGGAGATCATATCCCCCCCCTTATGTATTATACATGGTGATCATATCCCCCCTTATGTATTATACATGGAGATCATATCCCCCCCTTATGTATTATACAAGGAGATCATATCCCCCCTTATGTATTATACATAGAGATCATATCCCCCCTTATGTATTATACATGGAGATCATATCCCCCCTTATGTATTATACATGGTGATCATATCCCCCCTTATGTATTACACATAGAGATCATATCCCCCCCTTATGTATTATACATGAAGATCATATCCCCCCTTATGTATTATAAATGGAGATCATATCCCCCCTTATGTATTATACATGGAGATCATATCCCCCTTATGTATTATACATGGAGATCATATCCCCCCTTATGTGTTACACATGGAGATCATATCCCCCTTATGTATTATACATGGAGATCATATCCCCCCTTATGTATTATACATGGAGATCATATCCCCCCTTATGTATTATACATGGAGATCATATCCCCCCTTGTGTATTATACATGGAGATCATATCCCCCTTATGTATTATACATGGTGATCATATCCCCCCTTATGTATTACACATAGAGATCATATCCCCCCTTATGTGTTACACATGGAGATCATATCCCCCTTATGTATTATACATGGAGATCATATCCCCCCTTACGTATTATATATGGAGATCATATCCCCCCCCTTATGTATTATACATGGAGATCATATCCCCCCTTATGTATTATACATGGAGATCATATCCCCCTTATGTATTATACATGGAGATCATATCCCCCCCTTATGTATTATACATGGAGATCATATCCCCCCTTATGTATTACACATTGAGATCATATCCCCCTTATGTATTATACATGGTGATCATATCCCCCCTTATGTATTATACATGGAGATCATATCCCCCCCTTATGTATTATACATGGAGATCATATCCCACCTTATGTATTATACATGGAGATCATATCCCCCCTTATGTATTATACATGGAGATCATATCCCCCCTTATGTATTATACAAGGAGATCATATCCCCCCTTATGTATTATACATGGAGATCATATCCCCCTTTATGTATTATACATAGAGATCATATCCCCCCTTATGTATTATACATGGAGATCATATCCCCCCTTATGTATTATACATGGAGATCATATCCCCCACTTATGTATTATACATAGAGATCATATCCCCCCCTTATGTATTATACATGGAGATCATATCCCCCCTTATGTATTATACATGGTGATCATATCCCCCCTTATGTATTACACATAGAGATCATATCCCCCCTTATGTATTACACATGGAGATCATATCTCCCCTTATGTATTACACATGGAGATCATATCCCCCCTTTTGTATTATACAAGGAGATCATATCCCCCCTTATGTATTACACATGGAGATCATATCCCCCCTTATGTATTATACAAGGAGATCATATCCCCCCTTATGTATTATACATGGAGATCATATCCCCCACTTATGTATTATACAAGGAGATCATATCCCCCTTATGTATTATACATGGAGATCATATCCCACTTATGTATTATACAAGGAGATCATATCCCCCCTTATGTATTACACATGGAGATCATATCCCCCCTTATGTATTATACATGGAGATCATATCCCCCCTTATGTATTATACATGGAGATCATATCCCCCCCTTATGTATTATACATGGTGATCATATCCCCCTCTTATGTATTATACAAGGAGATCATATCCCCCCTTATGTATTACACATGGAGATCATATCCCCCCTTATGTATTATACATGGAGATCATATCCCCCCCTTATGTATTATACATGGTGATCATATCCCCCTCTTATGTATTATACATGGAGATCATATCCCCCTTATGTATTATACATGGAGATCATATCCCCCCTTGTGTATTATCCATGGTGATCATATCCCCCTTATGTATTATACTGGAGATTATTTCCCCCCCCCCTTATGTATTATACATGGTGATCATATCCCCCCTTATGTATTATACATGGAGATCATATCCCACTTATGTATTATACAAGGAGATCATAAACCCCCTTATGTATTATACATGGAGATCGTATCCCCCCTTATGTATTATACAAGGAGATCATATCCCCCCCTTATGTATTATACATGGAGATCATATCCCCCCCTTATGTATTATACATGGTGATCATATCCCCCTTATGTATTATACATGGAGATCATATCCCCCCTTATGTATTATACATGGAGATCATATCCCCCCTTATGTATTATACAAGGAGATCATTTCCCCCCCCTTATGTATTATACATGGAGATCATATCCCCCCCTTTTGTATTATACATGGTGATCATATCCCCCCTTATGTATTATACAAGGAGATCATATCCCCCCTTATGTATTATACATGGAGATCATATCCCCCCCTTATGTATTATACATGGTGATCATATCCCCCTTATGTATTATACATGGAGATCATATCCCCCCTTATGTATTATACAAGGAGATCATATCCCCCCTTATGTATTATACATGGAGATCATATCCCCCACCTTATGTATTATTCATGGTGATCATATCCCCCCTTATGTATTATACATGGAGATCATATCCCCCCCTTATGTATTATACAAGGAGATCATATCCCCCCTTATGTATTATACATGGAGATCATATCCCCCCCTTATGTATTATACATGGAGATCATATCCCCCCTTATGTATTATAAATTGAGATCATATCCCCCCTTATGTATTATACATGGAGATCATATCCCCCCTTATGTATTATAAATGGAGATCATATCCCCCCTTATGTATTATACATGGAGATCATATCCCCCTTATGTATTACATATGGAGATCATATCCCCCCTTATGTGTTACACATGGAGATCACATCCCCCCTATGTATTATACATGGAGATCACATCCCCCCTTATGTATTATACACGGTGATCATATCCCCCCTTATGTATTATACATGGAGATCATATCCCCCTTATGTATTATACATGGAGATCATATCCCTCCTTATGTATTATACATGGAGATCATATCCCCCCTTATGTATTATACATGGAGATCATATCCCCCTTATGTATTATACAAGGAGATCATATCCCCCCTTATGTATTATACATGGTGATCATATCCCCCCTTATGTATTATACTTGGAGATCATATCCCCCCTTATGTATTATACATGGAGATCATATCCCCCCTTATGTATTACACATAGAGATCATATCCCCCCTTATGTATTATACATGGAGATCATATCCCCCATTATGTATTATACATGGAGATCATATCCCCCCCTTATGTATTATACATGGAGATCATATCCCCCTTATGTATTATACATGGAGATCATATCCCCCCTTATGTATTATACATAGTGATCATATCCGCCCTTATGTATTATACATGGAGATCATATCCCCCCTTATGTATTATACATGGAGATCATATCCCCCCCCCTTATGTATTATACAAGGAGATCATATCCCCCCTTATGTATTATACATAGAGATCATATCCCCCCTTATGTATTATACATGGAGATCATATCCCCCCTTATGTATTATACATGGTGATCATATCCCCCCTTATGTATTACACATAAAGATCATATTCCCCCCTTATGTATTATACATGGAGATCATATCCCCCATTATGTATTATACATGGAGATCATATCCCCCCCTTATGTATTATACATGGAGATCATATCCCCCTTATGTATTATACATGGAGATCATATCCCCCCCTTATGTATTATACATGGAGATCATATCCCCCTTATGTATTATACATGGAGATCATATCCCCCCTTATGTATTATACATAGTGATCATATCCGCCCTTATGTATTATACATGGAGATCATATCCCCCCTTATGTATTATACATGGAGATCATATCCCCCCCCCTTATGTATTATACAAGGAGATCATATCCCCCCTTATGTATTATACATAGAGATCATATCCCCCCTTATGTATTATACATGGAGATCATATCCCCCCTTATGTATTATACATGGTGATCATATCCCCCCTTATGTATTACACATAAAGATCATATTCCCCCCTTATGTATTATACATGGAGATCATATCCCCCCTTATGTATTATAAATGGAGATCATATCCCCCCTTATGTATTATACATGGAGATCATATCCCCCTTATGTATTACACATGGAGATCATATCCCCCCTTATGTGTTACACATGGAGATCATATCCCCCTTATGTATTATACATGGAGATCATATCCCCCTTATGTATTATACATGGAGATCATATCCCCCCTTATGTATTATACATGGAGATCATATCCCCCTTATGTATTATACATGGTGATCATATCCCCCCTTATGTATTACACATAGAGATCATATCCCCCCTTAGGTGTTACACATGGAGATCATATCCCCCTTATGTATTATACATGGAGATCATATCCCCCCTTACGTATTATATATGGAGATCATATCCCCCCCCCTTATGTATTATACATGGAGATCATATCCCCCTTTATGTATTATACATGGAGATCATATCCCCCTTATGTATTATACATGGAGATCATATCCCCCCCTTATGTATTATACATGGAGATCATATCCCCCCTTATGTATTACACATTGAGATCATATCCCCCTTATGTATTATACATGGAGATCATATCCCCCCTTATGTATTATACATGGTGATCATATCCCCCCTTATGTATTATACATGGAGATCATATCCCCCCCTTATGTATTATACATGGAGATCATATCCCACCTTATGTATTATACATGGAGATCATATCCCCCTTTATGTATTATACATGGAGATCATATCCCCCCTTATGTATTATACATGGTGATCATATCCCCCCTTATGTATTACACATAGAGATCATATCCCCCCTTATGTATTACACATGGAGATCATATCTCCCCTTATGTATTACACATGGAGATCATATCCCCCCTTTTGTATTATACAAGGAGATCATATCCCCCCTCATGTATTACACATGGAGATCATATCCCCCCTTATGTATTATACAAGGAGATCATATCCCCCCTTATGTATTATACATGGAGATCATATCCCCCACTTATGTATTATACAAGGAGATCATATCCCCCCCTTATGTATTATACATGGAGATCATATCCCACTTATGTATTATACAAGGAGATCATATCCCCCCTTATGTATTACACATGGAGATCATATCCCCCCTTATGTATTATACATGGAGATCATATCCCCCCTTATGTATTATACATGGAGATCATATCCCCCCCTTATGTATTATACATGGTGATCATATCCCCCTCTTATGTATTATACATGGAGATCATATCCCCCTTATGTATTATACATGGAGATCATATCCCCCTTATGTATTATACATGGAGATCATATCCCCCCTTGTGTATTATCCATGGTGATCATATCCCCCTTATGTATTATACTGGAGATTATATCCCCCCCCTTATGTATTATACATGGTGATCATATCCCCCCTTATGTATTATACATGGAGATCATATCCCCTCTTATGTATTATACATGGAGATCATATCCCACTTATGTATTATACAAGGAGATCATATCCCCTCTTATGTATTATACATGGAGATCATATCCCCCCTTATGTATTATACAAGGAGATCATATCCCCCCCTTATGTATTATACATGGAGATCATATCCCCCCCTTATGTATTATACATGGTGATCATATCCCCCTTATGTATTATACATGGAGATCATATCCCCCCTTATGTATTATACATGGAGATCATATCACCCCTTATGTAATATACAAGGAGATCATATCCCCCCCTTATGTATTATACATGGAGATCATATCCCCCCTTTTGTATTATACATGGTGATCATATCCCCCCTTATGTATTATACAAGGAGATCATATCCCCCCTTATGTATTATACATGGAGATCATATCCCCCCCTTATGTATTATACATGGTGATCATATCCCCCTTATGTATTATACATGGAGATCATATCCCCCCTTATGTATTATACAAGGAGATCATATCCCCCCTTATGTATTATACATGGAGATCATATCCCCCCCTTATGTATTATACATGGTGATCATATCCCCCCTTATGTATTATACATGGAGATCATATCCCCCCCTTATGTATTATACAAGGAGATCATATCCCCCCTTATGTATTATACATGGAGATCATATCCCCCCTTATGTATTATACATGGAGATCATATCCCCCCTTATGTATTATACATGGAGATCATATCCCCCCTTATGTATTATAAATGGAGATCATATCCCCCCTTATGTATTATACATGGAGATCATATCCCCCTTATGTATTATACATGGAGATCATATCCCCCCTTATGTGTTACACATGGAGATCATATCCCCCCTATGTATTATACATGGAGATCACATCCCCCCTTATGTATTATACACGGTGATCATATCCCCCCTTATGTATTATACATGGAGATCATATCCCCCTTATGTATTATACATGGAGATCATATCCCTCCTTATGTATTATACATGGAGATCATATCCCTCCCCCTTATGTATTATACATGGAGATCATATCCCCCCCTTATATATTATACATGGAGATCATATCCCCCCTTATGTATTATACATGGAGATCATATCCCCCCCTTATGTATTATACATGGAGATCATATCCCCCTTATGTATTATACATGGAGATCATATCCCCCCTTATGTATTATACATGGAGATCATATCCCCCTTTTGTATTATACAAGGAGATCATATCCCCCCTTATGTATTATACATGGTGATCATATCCCCCCTTATGTATTATACATGGAGATCATATCCCCCCTTATGTATTATACATGGAGATCATATCCCCCCTTATGTATTACACATAGAGATCATATCCCCCCTTATGTATTATACATGGAGATCATATCCCCCATTATGTATTATACATGGAGATCATATCCCCCCCTTATGTATTATACATGGAGATCATATCCCCCCTTATGTATTATACATGGAGATCATATCCCCCCTTATGTATTATACATGGTGATCATATCCGCCCTTATGTATTATACATGGAGATCATATCCCCCCTTATGTATAATACATGGAGATCATATCCCCCCCTTATGTATTATACATGGAGATCATATCCCCCCTTTATGTATTATACATGGTGATCATATCCCCCCTTATGTATTACACATGGAGATGATATCCCCCCCTTATGTATTATACATGGAGATCATATCCCCCCTTATGTATTATACATGGTGATCATATCCCCCCCTTATGTATTATACATGGAGATCATATCCCCCCCTTATGTATTATACATGGAGATCATATCCCCCCTTATGTATTATACATGGAGATCATATCCCCCCTTATGTATTATACATGGAGATCATATCCCCCCTTATGTATTATACATGGAGATCATATCCCCCCTTATGTATTATACATGGAGATCATATCCCCCCTTATGTGTTATACATGGAGATCATATCCCCCCCTTATGTATTATACATGGTGATCATATCCCCCCCTTATGTATTATACATGGAGATCATATCCCCCTTATGTATTATACATGGAGATCATATCCCCCTTATGTATTATACATGGAGATCATATCCCCCCTTATGTATTATACATGGTGATCATATCCCCCTTATGTATTATACATGGAGATCATATCCCCCTTATGTATTATACATGGAGATTATATCCCCCCCCCTTATGTATTATACATGGTGATCATATCCCCCCTTATGTATTATACATGGAGATCATATCCCCCCCTTATGTATTATACATGGAGATCATATCCCCCCTTATGTATTATACATGGAGATCATATCCCCCCCTTATGTATTATACATGGAGATCATATCCCCCCCTTATGTATTATACATGGAGATCATATCCCACTTATGTATTATACAAGGAGATCATATCCCCCCTTATGTATTATACAAGGAGATCATATCCCCCCTTATGTATTATACATGGAGATCATATCCCCCACTTATGTATTATACATAGAGATCATATCCCCCCCTTATGTATTATACATGGAGATCATATCCCCCCTTATGTATTATACATGGTGATCATATCCCCCCTTATGTATTACACATAGAGATCATATCCCCCCTTATGTATTACACATGGAGATCATATCTCCCCTTATGTATTACACATGGAGATCATATCCCCCCTTATGTATTATACAAGGAGATCATATCCCCCCTTATGTATTACACATGGAGATCATATCCCCCCTTATGTATTATACAAGGAGATCATATCCCACCTTATGTATTATACATGGAGATCATATCCCCCCCTTATGTATTATACAAGGAGATCATATCCCCCCTTATGTATTATACATGGAGATCATATCCCACTTATGTATTATACAAGGAGATCATATCCCCCCTTATGTATTATACATGGAGATCATATCCCCCCTTATGTATTATACATGGAGATCATATCCCCCCTTATCTATTATACATGGAGATCATATCCCCCCCTTATGTATTATACATGGTGATCATATCCCCCTCTTATGTATTATACATGGAGATCATATCCCCCTTATGTATTATGCATGGAGATCATATCCCCCCTTGTGTATTATACATGGTGATCATATCCCCCTTATGTATTATACATGGAGATTATATCCCCCCCCCCTTATGTATTATACATGGTGATCATATCCCCCCTTATGTATTATACATGGAGATCATATCCCCCCTTATGTATTATACATGGAGATCATATCCCACTTATGTATTATACATGGAGATCATATCCCCCCCTTATGTATTATACATGGTGATCATATCCCCCTTATGTATAATACATGGTGATCATATCCCCCCTTATGTATTATACAAGGAGATCATATCCCCCCTTGTGTTTTATACATGGAGATCATATCCTCCCCTTATGTATTATACATGGTGATCATATCCCCCTTATGTATTATACATGGAGATCATATCCCCCCTTATGTATTATACAAGGAGATCATATCCCCCCTTATGTATTATACATGGAGATCATATGCCCCCCTTATGTATTATACATGGTGATCATATCCCCCTTATCTTTTATACATGGTGATCATATCCCCCCCTTATGTATAATACATGGAGATCATATCCCCCCTTATGTATTATACAAGGAGATCATATCCCCCCCCTTATGTATTATACATAGAGATCATATCCCCCTTATGTATTATACAAGGAGATCATATCCCCCCTTATGTATTATACAAGGAGATCATATCCCCCCCTTATGTATTATACATGGTGATCATACCCCCCCTTATGTATTATACATGGAGATCATATCCCCCCCTTATGTATTATACAAGGAGATCATATCCCCCCTTATGTATTATACATGGAGATCATATCCCCCCTTATGTATTATACATGGAGATCATATCCCCCCTTATGTATTATACATGGAAATCATATCCCCCCTTATGTATTATAAATGGAGATCATATCCCCCCTTATGTATTATACATGGAGATCATATCCCCCTTATGTATTATACATGGAGATCATATCCCCCCTTATGTGTTACACATGGAGATCATATCCCCCCTTATGTATTATACATGGAGATCATATCCCCCCTTATGTATTATACATGGTGATCATATCCCCCCTTATGTATTATACATGGAGATCATATCCCCCCTTATGTATTATACATGGAGATCATATCCCCCCTTATGTATTATACATGGTGATCATATCCCCCCTTATGTATTATACATGGAGATCATATCCCCCCTTATGTATTATACATGGAGATCATATCCCACTTATGTATTATACAAGGAGATCATATCCCCCCTTATGTATTATACAAGGAGATCATATCCCCCCCCTTATGTATTATACATGGTGATCATATCCCCCCTTATGTATTATACATGGAGAACATATCCCCCCCTTATGTATTATACAAGGAGATCATATCCCCCTTATGTATTATACATAGAGATCATATCCCCCCTTATGTATTATACATGGAAATCATATCCCCCCTTATGTATTATACATGGTGATCATATCCCCCCTTATGTATTACACATAGAGATCATATCCCCCCCTAATGTATTATACATGGAGATCATATCCCCCCTTATGTATTATAAATGGAGATCATATCCCCCCTTATGTATTATACATGGAGATCATATCCCCCTTATGTATTATACATGGAGATCATATCCCCCCTTATGTGTTACACATGGAGATCATATCCCCCTTATGTATTATACATGGAGATCATATCCCCCCTTATATATTATACATGGAGATCATATCCCCCCTTATGTATTATACATGGAGATCATATCCCCCCTTATGTATTATATATGGAGATCATATCCCCCCCCCTTATGTATTATACATGGAGATCATATCCCCCCTTATGTATTATACATGGAGATCATATCCCCCTTATGTATTATACATGGAGATCATATCCCCCCCCTTATGTATTATACATGGAGATCATGTCCCCCGTTATGTATTACACATTGAGATCATATCCCCCTTATGTATTATACATGGAGATCATATCCCCCCCCCCTTAAGTATTATACATGGAGATCATATCCCCCCTTATGTATTATAAATGGAGATCATATCCCCCCTTGTGTATTATACATGGAGATCATATCCCCCCTTATGTATTATACATAGAGATCATATCCCCCCCTTATGTATTATACATGGTGATCATATCCCCCTTTGTGTATTATACATGGAGATCATATCCCCCCCTTATGTATTATACATGGAGATCATATCCCCCCTTATGTATTATACATGGAGATCATATCCCCCTTATGTATTATACATGGAGATCATATCCCCCCCTTATGTATTATACATGGTGATCATATCCCCACCTTATGTATTATACATAGAGATCATATCCCCCCCCTTATGTATTATACATGGAGATCATATCCCCCCCTTATGTATTATACATGGAGATCATATCCCCCCCCCTTATGTATTATACATGGAGATCATATCCCCCCTTATGTATTATACATGGCGATCATATCCCCCCTTATGTATTATAAATGGAGATCATATCCCCCCTTATGTATTATACATGGAGATCATATCCCCCTTATGTATTATACATGGAGATCATATCCCCCCCTTATGTATTATACATGGAGATCATATCCCCCCTTATGTATTATACATGGTGATCATATCCCCCTTATGTATTATACATGGAGATCATATCCCCCCCCCCTTATGTATTATACATGGTGATCATATCCCCCCTTATGTATTATACAAGGAGATCATATCCCCCCTTATGTATTATACAAGGAGATCATATCCCCCCTTATGTATTATACATGGAGATCATATCCCCCACTTATGTATTACACAAGGAGATCATATCCCCCCTTTATGTATTATACATGGAGATCATATCCCCCCATATGTATTATACATGGAGATCATATCCCCCCCTTATGTATTATACGTGGAGATCATGTCCCCCCTTTTGTATTATACATGGAGATCATATCCCCCCTTATGTATTATACATGGAGATCATATCCCCCTTATGTATTATACATGGTGATCATATCCCCCCTTATGTATTATACATGGAGATCATATCCCCCCTTATGTATTATACATGGAGATCATATCCCCCCTTATGTATTATACATGGAGATCACATCCCCCCTTATGTATTATACACGGTGATCATATCCCCCCTTATGTATTATACATGAAGATCATATCCCTCCTTATGTATTATACATGGAGATCATATCCCCCCTTATTTATTATACAAGGAGATCATATCACCCCTTATGTATTCTATATGGTGATCATATCCCCCCTTATGTATTATACATGGAGATCATATCCCCCCTTATGTATTATACATGGAGATCATATCCCCCCATTATGTATTATACATGGAGATCATATCCCCCCTTATGTATTATACATGGAGATCATATCCCCCACTTATGTATTACACATAGAGATCATATCCCCCCTTATGTATTATACATGGAGATCATATCCCCCATTATGTATTATACATGTAGATCATATCCCCCCCTTATGTAATATACATGGAGATCATATCCCCCCTTATGTATTATACATGGAGATCATATCCCCCTTATGTATTATACATGGAGATCATATCCCCCCTTATGTATTATACATGGAGATCATATCCCCCCTTATGTATAATACATGGAGATCATATCCCCCCTTATGTATTATACATGGAGATCATATCCCCCCTTTATGTATTATACATGGTGATCATATCCCCCCTTATGTATTACACATGGAGATGATATCCCCCCCTTATGTATTATACATGGAGATCATATCCCCCCCTTTTGTATTATACATGGAGATCATATCCCCCCTTATGTATTATACATGGAGATCATATCCCCCCTTATGTATTATACATGGAGATCATATCCCCCCTTATGTATTATACATGGTGATCATATCCCCCCCTTTTGTATTATACATGGAGATCATATCCCCCCTTATGTATTATACAAGGAGATCATATCCCCCCTTATGTATTATACATGGAGATCATATCCCCCTTATGTATTATACATGGAGATCATATCCCTCCTTATGTATTATACATGGAGATCATATCCCCCCTTATGTATTATACGTGGAGATCATATCCCCCCTTATGTATTATACATGGAGATCATATCTCCCTTATGTATTATACATGGAGATCATATCCCCCCTTATGTATTACACATAGAGATCATATCCCCCCTTATGTATTATACATGGAGATCATATCCCCCCTTATGTATTATACATGGAGATCATATCCCCCTTATGTATTATACATGGAGATCATATCCCCCCTTATGTATTATACATGGAGATCATATCCCCCCTTATGTATAATACATGGAGATCATATCCCCCCCTTATGTATTATACATGGAGATCATATCCCCCCTTTATGTATTATACATGGTGATCATATCCCCCCTTATGTATTATATATGGAGATCATATCCCCCCCCCCTTATGTATTATACATGGAGATCATATCCCCCCTTATGTATTATACATGGAGATCATATCCCCCTTATGTATTATACATGGAGATCATATCCCCCCCCTTATGTATTATACATGGAGATCATGTCCCCCGTTATGTATTACACATTGAGATCATATCCCCCTTATGTATTATACATGGAGATCATATCCCCCCCTCTTAAGTATTATACATGGAGATCATATCCCCCCTTATGTATTATAAATGGAGATCATATCCCCCCTTGTGTATTATACATGAAGATCATATCCCCCCTTATGTATTATACATAGAGATCATATCCCCCCCTTATGTATTATACATGGTGATCATATCCCCCTTTGTGTATTATACATGGAGATCATATCCCCCCCTTATGTATTATACATGGAGATCATATCCCCCCTTATGTATTATACATGGAGATCATATCCCCCTTATGTATTATACATGGAGATCATATCCCCCCCTTATGTATTATACATGGTGATCATATCCCCACCTTATGTATTATACATAGAGATCATATCCCCCCCTTATGTATTATACATGGAGATCATATCCCCCCCTTATGTATTATACATGGAGATCATATCCCCCCCCCCCTTATGTATTATACATGGAGATCATATCCCCCCTTATGTATTATACATGGCGATCATATCCCCCCTTATGTATTATAAATGGAGATCATATCCCCCCTTATGTATTATACATGGCGATCATATCCCCCCTTATGTATTATACATGGTGATCATATCCCCCTTATGTATTATACATGGAGATCATATCCCCCCCCTTATGTATTATACATGGTGATCATATCCCCCCTTATGTATTATACAAGGAGATCATATCCCCCTTATGTATTATACAAGGAGATCATATCCCCCCTTATGTATTATACATGGAGATCATATCCCCCACTTATGTATTACACAAGGAGATCATATCCCCCCTTTATGTATTATACATGGAGATCATATCCCCCCATATGTATTATACATGGAGATCATATCCCCCCCTTATGTATTATACGTGGAGATCATGTCCCCCCTTTTGTATTATACATGGAGATCATATCCCCCCTTATGTATTATACATGGAGATCATATCCCCCTTATGTATTATACATGGTGATCATATCCCCCCTTATGTATTATACATGGAGATCATATCCCCCCTTATGTATTATACATGGAGATCATATCCCCCCTTATGTATTATACATGGAGATCACATCCCCCCTTATGTATTATACACGGTGATCATATCCCCCCTTATGTATTATACATGAAGATCATATCCCCCCCTTATGTATTATACATGGAGATCATATCCCCCCTTATGTATTATACATGGAGATCATATCCCCCCTTATGTATTATACATGGAGATCATATCCCCCCTTATGTATTATACATGGAGATCATATCCCCCCTTATGTATTATACAAGGAGATCATATCACCCCTTATGTATTCTATATGGTGATCATATCCCCCCTTATGTATTATACATGGAGATCATATCCCCCCTTATGTATTATACATGGAGATCATATCCCCCCATTATGTATTATACATGGAGATCATATCCCCCCTTATGTATTATACATGGAGATCATATCCCCCACTTATGTATTACACATAGAGATCATATCCCCCCTTATGTATTATACATGGAGATCATATCCCCCATTATGTATTATACATGTAGATCATATCCCCCCCTTATGTAATATACATGGAGATCATATCCCCCCTTATGTATTATACATGGAGATCATATCCCCCCTTATGTGTTACACATGGAGATCATATCCCCCCTTATGTATTATACATGGAGATCATATCCCCCCTTATGTATTATACATGGTGATCATATCCCCCCTTATGTATTATACATGGAGATCATATCCCCCCTTATGTATTATACATGGAGATCATATCCCCCCTTATGTATTATACATGGTGATCATATCCCCCCTTATGTATTATACATGGAGATCATATCCCCCCTTATGTATTATACATGGAGATCATATCCCACTTATGTATTATACAAGGAGATCATATCCCCCCTTATGTATTATACAAGGAGATCATATCCCCCCCCTTATGTATTATACATGGTGATCATATCCCCCCTTATGTATTATACATGGAAAACATATCCCCCCCTTATGTATTATACAAGGAGATCATATCCCCCTTATGTATTATACATAGAGATCATATCCCCCCTTATGTATTATACATGGAAATCATATCCCCCCTTATGTATTATACATGGTGATCATATCCCCCCTTATGTATTACACATAGAGATCATATCCCCCCCTAATGTATTATACATGGAGATCATATCCCCCCTTATGTATTATAAATGGAGATCATATCCCCCCTTATGTATTATACATGGAGATCATATCCCCCTTATGTATTATACATGGAGATCATATCCCCCCTTATGTGTTACACATGGAGATCATATCCCCCTTATGTATTATACATGGAGATCATATCCCCCCTTATATATTATACATGGAGATCATATCCCCCCTTATGTATTATACATGGAGATCATATCCCCCCTTATGTATTATATATGGAGATCATATCCCCCCCCCTTATGTATTATACATGGAGATCATATCCCCCCTTATGTATTATACATGGAGATCATATCCCCCTTATGTATTATACATGGAGATCATATCCCCCCCCTTATGTATTATACATGGAGATCATGTCCCCCGTTATGTATTACACATTGAGATCATATCCCCCTTATGTATTATACATGGAGATCATATCCCCCCCCCCTTAAGTATTATACATGGAGATCATATCCCCCCTTATGTAATATAAATGGAGATCATATCCCCCCTTGTGTATTATACATGGAGATCATATCCCCCCTTATGTATTATACCTAGAGATCATATCCCCCCCTTATGTATTATACATGGTGATCATATCCCCCTTTGTGTATTATACATGGAGATCATATCCCCCCCTTATGTATTATACATGGAGATCATATCCCCCCTTATGTATTATACATGGAGATCATATCCCCCTTATGTATTATACATGGAGATCATATCCCCCCCTTATGTATTATACATGGTGATCATATCCCCACCTTATGTATTATACATAGAGATCATATCCCCCCCTTATGTATTATACATGGAGATCATATCCCCCCCTTATGTATTATACATGGAGATCATATCCCCCCCCCCTTATGTATTATACATGGAGATCATATCCCCCCTTATGTATTATACATGGCGATCATATCCCCCCTTATGTATTATAAATGGAGATCATATCCCCCCTTATGTATTATACATGGCGATCATATCCCCCCTTAGGTATTATAAATGGAGATCATATCCCCCCTTATGTATTATACATGGAGATCATATCCCCCTTATGTATTATACATGGAGATCATATCCCCCCCTTATGTATTATACATGGTGATCATATCCCCCTTATGTATTATACATGGAGATCATATCCCCCCCCCCTTATGTATTATACATGGTGATCATATCCCCCCTTATGTATTATACAAGGAGATCATATCCCCCCTTATGTATTATACAAGGAGATCATATCCCCCCTTATGTATTATACATGGAGATCATATCCCCCACTTATGTATTACACAAGGAGATCATATCCCCCCTTTATGTATTATACATGGAGATCATATCCCCCCATATGTATTATACATGGAGATCATATCCCCCCCTTATGTATTATACGTGGAGATCATGTCCCCCCTTTTGTATTATACATGGAGATCATATCCCCCCTTATGTATTATACATGGAGATCATATCCCCCTTATGTATTATACATGGTGATCATATCCCCCCTTATGTATTATACATGGAGATCATATCCCCCCTTATGTATTATACATGGAGATCATATCCCCCCTTATGTATTATACATGGAGATCACATCCCCCCTTATGTATTATACACGGTGATCATATCCCCCCTTATGTATTATACATGAAGATCATATCCCTCCTTATGTATTATACATGGAGATCATATCCCCCCTTATGTATTATACAAGGAGATCATATCACCCCTTATGTATTCTATATGGTGATCATATCCCCCCTTATGTATTATACATGGAGATCATATCCCCCCTTATGTATTATACATGGAGATCATATCCCCCACTTATGTATTACACATAGAGATCATATCCCCCCTTATGTATTATACATGGAGATCATATCCCCCATTATGTATTATACATGTAGATCATATCCCCCCCTTATGTAATATACATGGAGATCATATCCCCCCTTATGTATTATACATGGAGATCATATCCCCCTTATGTATTATACATGGAGATCATATCCCCCCTTATGTATTATACATGGAGATCATATCCCCCCTTATGTATAATACATGGAGATCATATCCCCCCTTATGTATTATACATGGAGATCATATCCCCCCTTATGTATTATACATGGAGATCATATCCCCCCTTATGTATTATACATGGTGATCATATCCCCCCCTTTTGTATTATACATGGAGATCATATCCCCCCTTATGTATTATACATGGAGATCATATCCCCCCTTATGTATTATACATGGAGATCATATCCCCCTTATGTATTATACATGGAGATCATATCCCTCCTTATGTATTATACATGGAGATCATATCCCCCCTTATGTATTATACGTGGAGATCATATCCCCCCTTATGTATTATACATGGAGATCATATCTCCCTTATGTATTATACATGGAGATCATATCCCCCCTTATGTATTACACATAGAGATCATATCCCCCCTTATGTATTATACATGAAGATCATATCCCCCCTTATGTATTATACATGGAGATCATATCCCCCTTATGTATTATACATGGAGATCATATCCCCCCTTATGTATTATACATGGAGATCATATCCCCCCTTATGTATAATACATGGAGATCATATCCCCCCCTTATGTATTATACATGGAGATCATATCCCCCCTTTATGTATTATACATGGTGATCATATCCCCCCTTATGTATTATATATGGAGATCATATCCCCCCCCCTTATGTATTATACATGGAGATCATATCCCCCCTTATGTATTATACATGGAGATCATATCCCCCTTATGTATTATACATGGAGATCATATCCCCCCCCTTATGTATTATACATGGAGATCATGTCCCCCGTTATGTATTACACATTGAGATCATATCCCCCTTATGTATTATACATGGAGATCATATCCCCCCCCCCCCTTAAGTATTATACATGGAGATCATATCCCCCCTTATGTATTATAAATGGAGATCATATCCCCCCTTGTGTATTATACATGGAGATCATATCCCCCCTTATGTATTATACATAGAGATCATATCCCCCCCTTATGTATTATACATGGTGATCATATCCCCCTTTGTGTATTATACATGAAGATCATATCCCCCCCTTATGTATTATACATGGAGATCATATCCCCCCTTATGTATTATACATGGAGATCATATCCCCCTTATGTATTATACATGGAGATCATATCCCCCCCTTATGTATTATACATGGTGATCATATCCCCACCTTATGTATTATACATAGAGATCATATCCCCCCCTTATGTATTATACATGGAGATCATATCCCCCCCTTATGTATTATACATGGAGATCATATCCCCCCCCCCCTTATGTATTATACATGGAGATCATATCCCCCCTTATGTATTATACATGGCGATCATATCCCCCCTTATGTATTATAAATGGAGATCATATCCCCCCTTATGTATTATACATGGCGATCATATCCCCCCTTAGGTATTATACATGGAGATCATATCCCCCTTATGTATTATACATGGAGATCATATCCCCCCCTTATGTATTATACATGGAGATCATATCCCCCCTTATGTATTATACATGGTGATCATATCCCCCTTATGTATTATACATGGAGATCATATCCCCCCCTTATGTATTATACATGGTGATCATATCCCCCCTTATGTTTTATACAAGGAGATCATATCCCCCTTATGTATTATACAAGTAGATCATATCCCCCCTTATGTATTATACATGGAGATCATATCCCCCACTTATGTATTACACAAGGAGATCATATCCCCCCTTTATGTATTATACATGGAGATCATATCCCCCCATATGTATTATACATGGAGATCATATCCCCCCCTTATGTATTATACGTGGAGATCATGTCCCCCCTTTTGTATTATACATGGAGATCATATCCCCCCTTATGTATTATACATGGAGATCATATCCCCCTTATGTATTATACATGGTGATCATATCCCCCCTTATGTATTATACATGGAGATCATATCCCCCCTTATGTATTATACATGGAGATCATATCCCCCCTTATGTATTATACATGGAGATCACATCCCCCCTTATGTATTATACACGGTGATCATATCCCCCCTTATGTATTATACATGAAGATCATATCCCTCCTTATGTATTATACATGGAGATCATATCCCCCCTTATGTATTATACAAGGAGATCATATCACCCCTTATGTATTCTATATGGTGATCATATCCCCCCTTATGTATTATACATGGAGATCATATCCCCCCTTATGTATTATACATGGAGATCATATCCCCCCATTATGTATTATACATGGAGATCATATCCCCCCTTATGTATTATACATGGAGATCATATCCCCCACTTATGTATTACACATAGAGATCATATCCCCCCTTATGTATTATACATGGAGATCATATCCCCCATTATGTATTATACATGTAGATCATATCCCCCCCTTATGTAATATACATGGAGATCATATCCCCCCTTATGTATTATACATGGAGATCATATCCCCCTTATGTATTATACATGGAGATCATATCCCCCCTTATGTATTATACATGGAGATCATATCCCCCCTTATGTATAATACATGGAGATCATATCCCCCCTTATGTATTATACATGGAGATCATATCCCCCCTTTATGTATTATACATGGTGATCATATCCCCCCTTATGTATTACACATGGAGATGATATCCCCCCCTTATGTATTATACATGGAGATCATATCCCCCCCTTTTGTATTATACATGGAGATCATATCCCCCCTTATGTATTATACATGGAGATCATATCCCCCCTTATGTATTATACATGGAGATCATATCCCCCCTTATGTATTATACATGGTGATCATATCCCCCCCTTTTGTATTATACATGGAGATCATATCCCCCCTTATGTATTATACATGGAGATCATATCCCCCCTTATGTATTATACATGGAGATCATATCCCCCTTATGTATTATACATGGAGATCATATCCCTCCTTATGTATTATACATGGAGATCATATCCCCCCTTATGTATTATACGTGGAGATCATATCCCCCCTTATGTATTATACATGGAGATCATATCCCCCCTTATGTATTACACATAGAGATCATATCCCCCCTTATGTATTATACATGGAGATCATATCCCCCTTATGTATTATACATGGAGATCATATCCCCCTTATGTATTATACATGGAGATCATATCCCCCCTTATGTATTATACATGGAGATCATATCCCCCCTTATGTATAATACATGGAGATCATATCCCCCCCTTATGTATTATACATGGAGATCATATCCCCCCTTTATGTATTATACATGGTGATCATATCCCCCCTTATGTATTACACATGGAGATGATATCCCCCCCTTATGTATTATACATGGAGATCATTTCCCCCCTTATGTATTATACATGGTGATCATATCCCCCCCTTATGTATTATACATGGAGATCATATCCCCCCTTATGTATTATACATGGAGATCATATCCCCCCTTATGTATTATACATGGAGATCATATCCCCCTTATGTATTATACATGGAGATCATATCCCCCCTTATGTATTATACATGGAGATCATATCCCCCCTTATGTATTATACATGGAGATCATATCCCCCCCTTATGTATTATACATGGAGATCATTTCCCCCTTATGTATTATACATGGAGATCATATCCCCCCTTATGTATTATACGTGGAGATCATATCCCCCCTTATGTATTATACATGGAGATTATATCCCCCCTTATGTATTATACATGGAGATCATATCCCCCCCCTTATGTATTATACATGGAGATCATATCCCCCCCTTATGTATTATACATGGAGATCATATCCCCCTTATGTATTATACATGGAGATCATATCCCCCCTTATGTATTATACATGGAGATCATATCCCCCCTTATGTATTATACATGGAGATCATATCATATCCCAGATCCTTCTCCGCCATTGACCCCTCCAGTTCCTTATCCACCACTGACTCCCCCCCCCCAGATCCTTCTCCGCCATTGACCCCCCCAGATCTTTCTCCACCACTGACCCCCCTGATCTTTCTCTGCCCTTGACTCCCCAAGATCCTTCTCCGCCACTGACCCCCCCCAGTTCCTTCTCCACCATTGACCCCCCCAGATCCTTCTCCACCACTGTCCCCCCCAGATCCTTCTCTACCATTGACCCCCCCAGATCCTTCTCTGCCACTGACCCCCCCCAGTTCCTTCTCCACCATTGACCCCCCCAGATCCTTCTCCACCACTGTCCCCCCCAGATCCTTCTGTACCATTGACCCCCTCAGATCGTTCTCCACCACTGACCCCCCCAGATCATTCTCCGCCCTTGACCCATACAGATCCTTCTCTGCCATTGATCCCCCCACCAAGTCCTTTTCCACCACTGACCCCCCCCAGATCCTACTGTACCACTGACCCCCCCAGATCATTCTCTGCCATTGACCCCCCCAGTTGTACCCCCCCCCAGTATGTATAATGCATATTCTTAGCCCCCAAGTGCAGAACCTTACATTTATCACCATTAGCCCTCATTGGCCCCATAGCCCCCCAATTACACAGAGCATTGAGGTCGGCTTGTAAGTTGCAGACATCCTGTAAGGACGTTATTCCCGGCACAGCTTGGTGTCATCTGCAAACTGAGATCCCCGACACCATATCGTACATATAGATTACAGAGTACGGGTCCCGACACTGATCCCTGGGGTACCCCACTAATAACACTGAACCCTGGGGTACCCCACTAATAACACTGAACCTTGGGGTACACCTCTAATAACACTGAACCCTGGGGTACACCACTAATAACACTGAACCCTGGGGTACACCTCTAATAACACTGAACCCTGGGGTACACCACTAATAACACTGAACCCTGGGGTACCCCACTAATAACACTGAACCTTGGGGTACACCTCTAATAACACTGAACCCTGGGGTACCCCACTAATAACACTGAACCTTGGGGTACCCCACTAATAACACTGAACCTTGGGGTACCCCACTAATAGCACTGAACCCTGGGGTACACCTCTAATAACACTGAACCCTGGGGTACCCCACTAATAACACTGAACCTTGGGGTACACCACTAATAACACTGAGCCTTGGGGTACACCAATAACACTGAACCCTGGGGTACACCTCTAATAACACTGAGCCTTGGGGTACCCCACTAATAACACTGAACCTTGGGGTACACCACTAATAACACTGAACCCTGGGGTACCCCACTAATAACACTGAACCTTGGGGTACACCACTAATAACACTGAACCCTGGGGTACACCACTAATAACACTGAGCCTTGGGGTACCCCACTAATAACACTGAGCCTTGGGGTACACCCCTAATAACACTGAACCTTGGGGTACCCCACTAATAACACTGAGCCTTGGGTACACCCCTAATAACACTGAACCTTGGGGTACCCCACTAATAACACTGAACCCTGGGGTACCCCACTAATAACACTGAACCTTGGGGTACCCCACTAATAACACTGAGCCTTGGGGTACACCAATAACACTGAACCCTGGGGTACCCCACTAATAATACTGAGCTTCGGGTTACACCACTAATAACATTGAACGCTGGGGTACCCCACTAATAACACTGAACCTTGGGGTACACCACTAATAACATTGAACGCTGGGGTACCCCACTAATAACACTGAACCTTGGGGTACCCCACTAATAACACTGAGCCTTGGGGTACACCACTAATAACACTGAACCTTGGGGTACCCCACTAATAAAGCTTAGCCTTGGGGTCCCCCACTGATAACACTGAACCCTGGGGTACCCCACTAATAACACTGAACCTTGGGGTACCCTACTAATAACACTGAGCCTTGGGGTGCCCCACTAATAAAGCTTAGCCTTGGGGTCCCCCACTGATAACACTGAGCCTTGGGGTACACCACTAATAACACTGAACCTTGGGGTACCCCACTAATAAAGCTTAGCCTTGGGGTCCCCCACTGATAACACTGAACCCTGGGGTACCCCACTAATAACACTGAACCTTGGGGTACCCTACTAATAACACTGAGCCTTGGGGTACCCCACTAATTACACTGAACCATGGGGTCCCCCACTAGTAACACTGAGCCTTGGGGTACACCACTAATAACACTGAATGCTGGGGTACACCACTAACACTGAACCTTGGGGTACACCACTAATAACACTGAACCCTGGGGTCCCCCACTAATAATACTGAGCCTTGGGGTACCCCACTAATAACACTGAACCTTGGGGTACCCCACTAATAACACTGAACCCTGGGGTACACCACTAATAACACTGAACCTTGGGGTACCCCACTAATAACACTGAACCCTGGGGTACACCACTAATAACACTGAGCCTTGGGGTACCCCACTAATAACACTGAACCCTGGGGTCCCCCACTAATAACACTGAACCTTGGGGTACACCACTAATAACACTGAACCTTGGGGGACACCACTAATAACACTGAACCTTGGGGTCCCCCATTAATAACACTGAACCCTGGGGTCCCCCACTAATAACACTGAACCTTGGGGTACACCACTAATAACACTGAACCTTGGGGTCCCCCACTAATAACACTGAACCTTGGGGTCCCCCACTAATAACACTGAACCTTGGGGTAGCCCACTAATAACACTGAACCCTGGGGTACCCCGCTAACACCCCTAGACCATTCAGTTAGAGGGATGACACCAACCACTTCCCACTGGCAGGGGCGCTTACAATGATCAGCTTTTATTTATGGTGGAAAACCTTTATTCTGAAAAGGAAGAAAACTAATGGATTATAAAGTGTGAGCTGGAGTTCGTCTTCCATGTGTTAGTGTATGTAAATCTGCTAATCCATCTAACACTCCCCCCTCCCAGATTGACCCTCCTGTGCTCCTTCCTCCAGAGTGGGGGCGCTCTAATACAGGTGGTGTGTCACCAGGTGAAAAAAGACTAAAAAAAGAAAACGAATGCGGCCGCCACATAGAATGATCAGTAAGCTGCGATGGAGAACGTTTGGTAATAGAAGGGCAGACACATGGGGGAGGGGGGACCTAGGCTGAACATTCACATCCCGTTTATGCCCCCCCACCCCCAAAGTTGGTGGTGGAGTTGCCCTTTATAAAGGGAAGGCGTCTCTGAGCAGCTGCAGCGGCACACGCGGGGTGAATGCCAACCCACACGCCAGCTTTTGTCTGCCTGAGCGACCCCCCCTGATGAGTCAGCACTCCGGGCCCTGGGAGGCCATTGTCTCCAGACAAAGCATCCATGTTCCCCGATGGCAGATGTCCCTGTGTGCCCCCCCCATCATGGAAGTGCAGCCTTGGCATTAAATCCGCCCCTCCTCCCCCCCTCCGCAGGATCATTACATCAGCAAAAACATGTTTGTACTTGCTCGGCACTTCATACCATGCCAGCGGGCGAGGGGGGGCCACCCCCTGCACCCCTCCCCCTGCACCCCCCCATCGCTGTCTCTGCCAGACATTTCACTTCCAAATTACAACTCATTTCTAGCATTCCTTACACTATATTTGTGACGCCTTCCAGCTGCGCATGCCGGTTCAGGGACCTCCTACCCTGGACCCCCCACCCCTACCCCGGACCCCCACCCCAACCCCGGACCCCAACCCCGGACCCCCACCCCAAACCCGGACCCCAATCCTGGACCCCCACCCCAACCCCAGACCCCTCACCCCAATCCCGGACCCCCACCCCAACCCCGGACCCCCACCCCTACCCCAGACCCCCGACCCCTACCCCGTACCCCAAACCCGGACCCCAATCCTGGACCCCCACCCCAACCCCAGACCCCCGACCCCTACCCCGTACCCCAATCCTGGACCCCCACCCCAGACCCCCCACCCCTACCCCCACCCCAACCCCGGACCCCCACCCTCGGCACTGCACCATAACCATTTCATGACTGCCGGATTAAAGCCAAACTCCGGCCTCCAGGTGTACCGGCTCCTCCCCGTCAGTCTTGCACAGGTGTACCGGCTCCTCCCCTTCAGTCTTGCACAGATGTACCGGCTCCTCCCCGTCAGTCTTGCACAGGTGTACCGGCTCCTCCCCTTGAGTCTTGCACAGGTGCACCGGCTCCTCCCCTTCAGTCTTGCACAGGTGTACCGGCTCCTCCCTTTCAGTCTTGCACAGGTGCACCGGCTCCTCCCCTTCAGTCTTGCACAGGTGTACCGGCTCCTCCCCTCCAGTCTTGCACAGGTGTACTAGCTCCTCCCCTTCAGTCTTGCACAGGTGTACTGGCTCCTCCCTTCAGTCTTGCACAGATGTACCGGCTCCTCCCCTTCAGTCTTGTACAGGTATGCTAGCTCCTCCCCTTCAGTCCTGCACAGGTGTACCGGCTCCTCCCCTTCAGTCTTACACAGGTGTACTGTTTCCTCCCCTTCAGTCTTGCACAGGTTTACTGGCTCCTCCCCTTCAATCTTGCACAGGTGTACTGGCTCCTCCCCTTCAGTCTTACACAGGTGTACTGGCTCCTCCCCTTCAGTCTTGCACAGGTTTACTGGCTCCTCCCCTTCAATCTTGCACAGGTGTACTGGCTCCTCCCCCTTCAGTCTTGCACAGAAAATGTATTGAATTTGAAGTTCTTTCAATCATGGAGGCTCAGAATCACATGTGGGCGTTACCTATGCAAATCCAGCCTACCTAGGAACGCCCACTCCTCCAGACTGACATCCATCAAGGCACCTTGATATTTGCAGAACTCCTCCCAGTGCTTGCATCAAGACTAAGGGCCCTTGAGAGGAGTAGTGACGCAGAGAGCTGTGATGTCTTCAGGAAGCCAGGTACAGCCCCATGCCGCCCCTCCCACCAGCCATGATCTGCCTGCATTATATAGAGAAGCACAGAGACCCAGTGATGACATCACAGGGTCTAAAATGAGGTCATGCAAATGGAAAGGTTTATTAGCC
Source organism: Staurois parvus (assembly GCF_062004578.1). NCBI lineage: Eukaryota > Metazoa > Chordata > Amphibia > Anura > Ranidae > Staurois > Staurois parvus. The sequence goes on along the minus strand of NW_028321298.1, from coordinate 6,085 downwards.
TGTTAATGAGAGAAGCAGATTGACTCCTTCCCAGCACCGGTGCGTCCGGGAGCAGCAGCATCATGGCAGAAAAACGCTCCAAAAGGGGTGTTAACGTTAGCCGCATAAATTAATATTCCGGCCAATGAAATGAATGAACGTCGAAGCGCTGGACGCTGGTACAGGCGCCTAAACATTCGTAAAAGTGTTAGACGCGGTTAGGAGGTTTTTCTGCCAAAACGCTGCAGCCAGGGGGAGGAGCATTCTTAAAATGTCCCGTGTGCATGAGGCCTTGATAGGGTTTGTACACCCAGGGGGGCAGGAAAGATCCGTGATCATGTGAGCACTGTGATTGGCTGTCTCAGTGGGTCACATGATAGGGTGCCGTGTCACCAGCTAGCAAGTATTGGGGACCGAGAGCTGTATTTTTGCTGGGAGCACAGTCAGCACAGAAACCTTGGCCGCCTGGTGACGCATATACATGGGGTGTGGACGATAAAGCCGATCTTTTCCCCAACACACACCCCAGAGCAGCGGCTGCACCCCAGTTCCTGTGTTTCCCTGCCTAAGATGTGGAAATGGCTAAGCGACTCCACTCTGCAGAAAAACATAAGAACTCGGGTGCAGAAAAGCAGCAGCAGCCCCTCTGGACTGAGGAGTCACAATGCGAAATATCCGGCTGTAGCAGGAGGCAGTTTATTGGTGAAGTGCTGGAGAGCCAGACAACTGTGAAGCATGGCGGAGGTTCCATGCAAGTTTAGAGCGGCATTTCTGCCAATGGAGTTGGAGGTTTGGTTGGGATCAATAGTGTCCTCAATGCTGAGAGATCCAGGCAGATACTTCTCCATCATCCACACCATCACGGAGGCCTGTGATTGGCCCTCAATGTATCCTTCAGCAGGACAACTACCCCCAACATCCAGCCAATGTTGTCAGGAACTATCCTCAGTGTGAAGAAGAAGAAGGGGCCCTGGAAGTGATGGTTTGGCCCCCACAGATCCCTGATCTCCCCACCATGGAGTCTGTCTGGGGTGACATGAAGAGATAGAAGGATTGGAGGCGACCGACATCCACAGAAGATCTGAGATGGACAGAGAACAACCGACCTGCTGAGGTCCTTCACTGGGTGCAAGGCAAAGGGGGGGGGTCACCCCAATACTGATCACCAGATATGGGAGGAGGGGGGGTCACCCCAATACTGCTCACAGGATATAGGGGGTGGGGGGGTCACCCCAATACTGATCACAGGATATGGGGGGTCACCCAAATACTGGTCACAGGATATAGGTGTGGGGGGTCACCCCAATACTGATCACAGGATATGGGGGGTCACTCCAATACTGATCACAGGATATAGGGGGTGGGGGGTCACCCCAATACTGATCACAGGATATAGGGGGTCACCCCAATAATGATCACAGGATATAGGGGGTGGGGGGGTCACCCCAATACTGATCACAGGATATAGGGGGTCACCCCAATACTGATCACAGGATATGGGGGGTCACCCAAATACTGATCACAGGATATAGGTGTGGGGGGTCACCCCAATACTGATCACAGGATAAAGGGGGTCACCCCAATACTGATCACAGGATATGGGGGGTCACCCAAATACTGATCACAGGATATAGGTGTGGGGGGGGGGTCACCCCAATACTGATCACAGGATATAGGGGGTCACCCCAATACTGATCACAGGATATAGGGGGTGGGGGGTCACCCCAATACTGATCACAGGATATAGGGGGTCACCCCAATACTGATCACAGGATATGGGGGGTCACCCAAATACTGATCACAGGATATAGGTGTGGGGGGGGTCACCCCAATACTGATCACAGGATATGGGGGGAGGGGTGTAACCCCAAATATTGATTTAATTTGGATTTTCTTCATTGATAATAAACTATTAACACTTCGATTTCTGGAAGACTTCTTCTTTTTACAGTATTTTCCCCACCTGCCTAAGACTTTTGCACAGCGCTGTGTGTGTAATACTCTAAGGGACGGGTCACACAACATAAAAACGCACTTTGGACGCATTCCGGATACGTTTTTGCTGACAGTTCTCACCACACGCAGTTCCGGTGCAGTTTGGATGCAGTTTGCTACGTTCCAGTGCGGTTCTCTGCTGCGTCTTCTACTTTTTTTCTGCACCAGAAACTGACTGGAACTGACTGCCCGTGTGAACTAGAGCCATTGGAATACATGGAGAACACTGTGCATGCATTTTTGATGCAGAAAAAAACGCACTGCACTGCAGCTGGTGTGAACTGGCCCTAAATGTCAGCTTTAGACACCCATCTTGGCACGCGCCCAGTTCCTGTGTTGTCCCCCCATCACAGGGGAGGGTCCTAAGGTGGCTACAATTGGCCACTGAAATATAGACTCGGTCCCCTGTTGTCACCCCCCTGGAAACTGTCCGTGAGAAATGCCGCCATTCTAGGAAATGCCCCTCCAGACTCCACCCATAACTGCATCATCACCTGTCTATAGAGAACTCCTATAGGGGGGGAAGGGATTGATTCTCCGAACAATCCGCCATTATGGGGGTAATAATCCCCCCCGCAGGGTCCGGTCCAATGTCCTCGGATAGGAACGCATGAAGGGAAAATCCTCGTATGATGGCCGAAAACTCAACGCCATCATTAGCAGACTTGTACTGGGCCCTCCCCTGGGAGGAGCCAATCGGTCTGGTTGGCGATCACAAAAACCCAACCAGAGCTCCTGAACCCCATTTCTGTCCGATAACGCCCACTTCACCCAGAAAATCGCTGTCATGACAAACGTTTCGCCGTTCTCATGTTTATGTTTTCGGTTTGTATCGGTGACACAAAAATGGAGAAGCAGAAAGCCGAATCTGACCCATCCCCCGCAGAACCCCAAAATGGACAGAATTATTGGCACCTTCTCCAAATTTTAGGAAATAATTGCATTCTCAGTCTGTGACGCTCCTGTAATTTGTCATTAGACTCCTCCCCATCCATGACCGGCGCTGACAACCGAAATCACCGACAACCAGGGACAATGGTGACAAATGGCCTCCACCTTCCTGTTGGGTGTCCCTGTGTGCCACATGGAGGAGAGGAAGAGCCGCAAAGAATTGTCTGAGGATTGGAGAACAAAGATGGTGGAAATGATGGACAACCTCAAGGTGACAAGTCCATCTCCAGAGATCTTCATGTTCCTGTGTCCACTGTGCGCAACATTGTCAGGAAGTTTTCATCCCATGGCACTGTAGCTGATCTCCCTGGACGTGGATGAGAGAGAAAAATCGATCAAAGATTGCAACGAAGGATTGTTGGATGAAGAACCTCCATCAACTTCCAGACAAATCCAAGCCGACCTTCAGGCACCGGGTACAACTGTGTCCCCTCCCACTATACATGGCCATCTGAATGAAGAGGGGCGCTATGGGAGGAGACCCAGGAGGACCCCACTGCTGACCCAGAAATATGGTGGGAGACCCAGGAGGACCCCATCGCTGACACAGAAATATGGGGGAGACCCAGGAGGACCCCACTGCTGACACAGAAATATGGGAGGAGACCCGGGAGGACCTCACTGCTGACACAGAAATATGGGAGGAGACCCGGGAGGGCCCCACTGCTGACACAGAAATATGGGAGGAGACCCAGGAGGACCCCACCGCTGACACAGAAATATGGGAGGAGACCAGGAGGACCCCACTGCTGACACAGAAATATGGTGGGAGACCCAGGAGGACCCCACCGCTGACACAGAAATATGGTGGGAGACCCAGAAGGACCCCACTGCTGACACAGAAATATGGGAGGAGACCCAGGAGGACCCCTCCGCTGACACAGAAATATGGGGGAGACCCAGGAGGACCCCTCCGCTGACACAGAAATATGGGAGGAGACCCAGGAGGACCCCACTGCTGACACAGAAATATGGGAGGAGACCCAGGAGGGGCCCACTGCTGACACAGAAATATGGTGGGAGACCCAGAAGGACCCCACTGCTGACACAGAAATATGGGAGGAGACCCAGGAGGACCCCTCCGCTGACACAGAAATATGGGAGGAGACCCAGGAGGACCCCTCCGCTGACACAGAAATATGGGAGGAGACCCAGGAGGACCCCACTGCTGACACAGAAATATGGGAGGAGACCCAGGAGGACCCCACTGCTGACAAAGAAATATGGGAGGAGACCCAGGAGGACCCCACTGCTGACACAGAAATATGGGAGGAGACCCAGGAGGACCCCACCGCTGACACAGAAATATGGGGGGAGACCCAGGAGGACCCCACCGCTGACACAGAAATATGGGAGGAGACCCAGGAGGACCCCACTGCTGACACAGAAATATGCTGGGAGACCCAGGAGGACCCCACTGCTGACACAGAAATATGGGAGGAGACCCAGGAGGACCCCACTGCTGACACAGACATATGGGAGGAGACCCAGGAGGACCCCACTGCTGACACAGAAATATGGTGGGAGACCCAGGAGGACCCCATTGCTGACACAGAAATATGGGAGGAGGACCCCACCGCTGACACAGAAATATGGGAGGAGACCCAGGAGGACCCCACTGCTGACACAGAAATATGGGGGGAGACCAGGAGGACCCCACCGTTGACACAGAAATATGGGAGGAGACCCAGGAGGACCCCACCGCTGACACAGAAATATGGGGGGAGACCCAGGAGGACCCCACTGCTGACACAGAAATATGGGAGGAGACCCAGGAGGACCAAAGAATTCTGGGGTGCAATGTAGGGCCCGGTGTCAGGAAGTTGGGTCTCCAGTGTCAGAGGTCATGGGTCTTCCAGCAGGACAATGACCCCAAAGCACACATCACAAAGCCCCCAGAGATGGTGTCAGACAAAGTGCTGGAGAGGACTGAACTGGCCAGCAATGAGTCCAGATCTCCATCCCATAGAGCTCCTGTGCAGAGATCTCAGACCAGCAGTTGGGGAAAGGAACCTTCCAATCTGAGGGACCCGGGGCAGTTGGGGAAAGGAACCCTTCCAATCTGAGAGACCCGGAGCAGTTGGGGAAAGGAACCCTTCCAATCTGAGGGACCCGGAGCAGTTGGGGAAAGGAACCCTTCCAATCTGAGGGACCCGGAGCAGTTGGGGAAAGGAACCCTTCCAATCTGAGAGACCCGGAGCAGTTGGGGAAAGGAACCCTTCCAATCTGAGGGACCTGGAGCAGTTGGGGAAAGGAACCCTTCCAATCTGAGGGACCCGGAGCAGTTGGGGAAAGGAACCCTTCCAATCTGAGGGACCCGGAGTAGTTGGGGAAAGGAACCCTTCCAATCTGAGGGACCTGGAGCAGTTGGGGAAAGGAACCCTTCCAATCTGAGGGACCTGGAGCAGTTGGGGAAAGGAACCCTTCCAATCTGAGGGACCCGGAGTAGTTGGGGAAAGGAACCCTTCCAATCTGAGGGACCTGGAGCAGTTGGGGAAAGGAACCCTTCCAATCTGAGGGACCCGGAGTAGTTGGGGAAAGGAACCCTTCCAATCTGAGGGACCTGGAGCAGTTGGAGGAAGAAGAGCGATCCAAAATTCCAGTAGAGAGGTGGAAGGAACTCATTGATGGTGACAGGAAGACATTGATTTCAGGTATATCTTCCAAGGGGCGTGCTACCGAATATTACATGGAGGGTACCAATAATTTTGTCCATTTTGGGGTCCTGCGGGGGATGGGTCAGATTTGGCTTTTTGATTCTCCATTTTTTTGTGTCACCGATACAAACCAAAGACAGAAACATGAGAACGCCGAAACATTTGTCATGGCAGCGATTTCCTGGGTGAAGGGGGCGTTATCGGACAGAAATGTGCGGGGGGGGGGGGAGGGATAAGACTTTTGGCCATGACTGTATATAAGCAGAAAGTCCCGCCCAGACACGGAATATGAGGATCAAGCTGGAAATGTGGAATTGCAGACTTCAACCCCAACCCCGGGATCCTGATACATGTGGGCTTAGATCCTGTTATAATGTTTTGTAAATAAGTGATTTTCTCCTTCACTGATGGTCACTAATGGGCATTGATAGCCAGCACCAATCCCCTCCATATCATGTGATTCAGGTGTTCCAATCCCCTCCATATCATGTGATTCAGGTGTT